>NC_054701.1:3096316-3345487 GCF_016097555.1 Gigantopelta aegis
TACTGGAACTTCTGAAGATTAAACTAAGTATTTCAGCTGTAGAGCAAATGAAACTGTATACAGACACACAGAAATGTGAGGCTGCGAACCGTTCTCTCAGTGTTTTCCTTACCTAAGAATGTGAACTATTCACGAACGATGACTGGGAGAGCTGCATCCACCATCCACAGGCTGAACAACGCCCCGGGAACATCCATGATAGAAAAAGTGCAAGTACTGTGGCATCGAACTGTCAGCTCGGGTGAGGCGTTTCACTGCGTCAGATGGACAAAGAGTCGGACTATCAAAAAAAAGATATCAAAACAATCCACAGGTGATTAAAAGGCACTTAGTCCAGCAAGGAAGTAAAATTAGAGATCACTTACGATATAAACATTTGCACAGAGATCAACAAGCTGACTACAAGAAAGGATTATTAGATATTGACAGTCAAAGAACAGACAACTCCTGTAACCACAGTTATTCAAAGTAATTTTTGTCACAAACCTTCAAGTGATACATATAATATAGGAACTATCAGTTTGCATGATAGCATTTCTGCTGTGGATATGAACCCTAGACATTGAAGACTGACTTTAAACAATAAAAAATAGTAATGTGAATAAATGTATGCTTTTGAATAAATGTATCATGTGATATTTATATGTGATATTTATATGTGATTTTATGACATAAAATATTTCTTTAAATTAAACTTTGTTATTGTTTTACATTCTTATATGTTATGCATTCTGAGATGCAAGAGGCAGGGAGGGTATTGTCCATGTCCCTGACAGACATCCCGGTTCACACATTGTATGCGCGAGCTGTTAATTGCATGTGGCTCAGCAGATAAGTGATCTTTAAACATACAAAGACGGTTATGGCACAGTGACTGATGTCACTGCCATCTATGTCCATCTCCTTATTAAAGACCATGAAACTTAATCTGTGAGCATTTACTGTACGATACTGGCCTGTGATTGGTGATTTGAACTTAATAGCACCATATCCATTTGCTCTGGGAGGCCCATTCCACATATACATTCACCATTTGGCCCAGGATCACATTTTGAAAAAATTACCCTCTGGTATTTTTGATAAAAAGCCTCCATTTTCACTTGTTCAATTAGCTCAATTACTCAAAGTGAGGCCCTCACAGGGTGCAGAGATACATTCTGATTGAAAAGAATGACCTATGACCTGATAGGGGTACAATGCATGCTGAATTATGTCATAATTTGTGAAATTACAAATTTTGAAAATATAAATATAATAAAATTTAATTTAATTTAAAGAAATAAAATATTCATCACCCAAACTGATAACTTTCAGATTTCCACCTATCTGCACAATTATCATGTACATTTTGAGTGCTGTAACTGGCATAATTACCTCACAATTTGGTATCAAAGTGTGTCACCCTGTGTCAAACATCATTGAAGAAATCCTCCATATTGACTTATTTGACCTTAACCTTCAAAGTGAGGCTCTCATAGGGTGTAGGGATACAGCCTGGTTGAAAAGAATGACCTATGACCTGATAGGGGTACAATGCATGCTGAATTATGTCATAATTTGTGAAATTACAAATTTTGAAAATATAAATATAATAAAATTTAATTTAATTAAACAAAATAAAATATTCACCACCCAAACTGATTAGTTTCAGATTTCCACCTATCTGGACAATTAGCATGTACATTTTGAGTGCTGTAACTGACATTGTTTACCTCACAATTAGGTATCAAAGTGTGTCACCCTGTGTCAAAACATCCTACTATATCAGGCCTCAGACCACAATTAATTTCACTATGTATTCTCATGTAGCCCCAGTGGCTGTAGCACTTTTATTAATTTCACCAGGCCATTAGCATTTCACGGGAAACATTACCTGCCTGGGCCCATTGAACACTCGAAAGGACGACATCTGTTGTCCAGCTCTTTTCCGCGTTATATCAATGTAAACAAACACACGTGGGCTAAGGGACCGAATCACACCCATTTCTCTGCATTTTACACAAATTTTGCATGACTTCAATGTGCTCTGGGGGACATTATGCAGTATCCAGTGTAAACCAAGTGCACATATTCACTAACTGCATCCTCTCACCTGTCAAACCCAGTGTAACAATCCAGTATACTAAGCAGCTCCCCAGCCATTAATCACATCACAAGAAAACTATATTTTCTCGCATTAACTTCCGTATTTTGGACAACCAAATGGGTGGATAACTCTAGTCTGAGGCCACCTGTCCCAGAGACGTGAAATGGTGCTCTGGTGGGCGTTCATGTAGCGTGCGACAGCTGACTGCGATTCATCTAACTGGAGGCGGCCTATTGCAATGTTTCGATTCGGCAGGTTTAGTCTTGACATCTTGTAACTCGTCTACGTCAAAATGGAAATGAGGCATCATTGCGAGCATTGCAGCTTTAAATACCCATCACTACCCCAATCTTTTCCCCGAGTTTCGCGTGCATTCGCCAAAATCTGACCATTTCACGCCTATTTCTTGCAATTGTCGCACAACGTGCGTTAAAATTGTTTTAGGGTGCATTTGGGCATGCTCTCCCATTCTAGGAACATTAACAAACATGGTCATTCAGCAACATTGTAAAAAAACACACGATATTTTGTAAAATCAAATACTTTTCTTCTTTCCCAATTATCCATGCGTTTCTTTTTTGACAGAGTATATAATAAACTAACTAGTAATCTTTAACTCAAAAAATAATATTTAAAATATATTTAAAATAAGAATAGAACTCAGGGTTGTTTTAAGGATACCCGGGGCCTGTACCACAAATAACAGCGGGGTCCCCTTCCCAGGATATATAGTTTGCAAACCCCTCGGGGAAGAGAGGAAAAATTACATGGGCAAAATAAATGTACACATCACCGCGGGGCCCCCTGAAGCGCGGGTACGGTAGCACGTGCTACATGTGCTACTAGGATAAATCGGCTCTGATAAAACTACTTAGAAAGTCAATCCTTGTGTATAAACGAATGGAATTTGGGGGGTTTTCTTGGCATCTTGATAGCCCATTTTCAGACAATGATCAGTTCCTCTTTTGGAGTTTTATAGCCCAAACATTATTATTTAGAAGAGTTCAATCCCGTTACTCTTAGGTCTTAATCACTAAATCGTGAATTTTAGCGTTGACCGTTGTCGAAATGTCCAGGGACGGGAGAATGGGTGACGGAGGGGGGGGGGGGGGGCGAGAAAAAGATATAGAATCAACTTTGCTTCGTATATAAGTATGACTGTCATATATTCCATTGTAATTTGACTTTGATAACCTTTTTTTAAAGGGCACTATTCTAGGGACGGCTCGGTCTAGGTAGGGCAGTTATACATGAAAGCGATACAAAGGGGCACTTGTAAGAACTTGTAAATTAAAACTAAAAGGTACTATTCTAGGGACGGCTCGGTCTAGGTAGGGCAGTTATACATAAAAACGATACTAAGGGACACAGTTGTAAATTATAGCTTTAAAGGGCACTATTCTAGGGACGACTCAGTCCAGGTAGGGCAAATATATACATATATATATAGAAGTCAAACCATACTGCGTGAAAACATGAATGGAATGTTTTACTGCAATATGGTTTGATTTCTTTTAGCTTAATTTTAAAATGTCCGACTTTTGACTTTTTCTTTATAAAATATATTATCTCAAGCTCCCATTGCTACCTTCGAGGAGAGGTGCCAGCAACACAGGATTTTCTACTCGTGTGTGTGTGTGTGTGTGTGTGTGTGTGTGTGTGTCGATCTCTGAAAGAGTCCCTTACATGCTGAGAAATCTCAATAATATTTCTTTACCCTCTCCTAGAACTACTTTACTTCAATCGTCGTTTATCCATTCGACAATAAAATTTTGGAATACCATCCGAGCTGATATTCGAAATTGTCAAAATATATCTTCACCTAAAAATAAGCAATAAAATCCGATGTCCCATGCGTTGCACATTAGAAGTGAAAAATGTATTGCATACCAAGTTACGACACGTGTTTAGTTATTTTAAAAGCAAAATTGATGTATCGAGTTGGACTTAGCGCGGATTCTTTCGTGTAGTTATGGAAATAATTTTAAAAACAGTTTTAATTTTTTCTGTAAATGCATTTTATAGGTTAATTGTTGCTGTTTTTTTGTTGTTGTTTTTTTATGAATGGCTATACGAAGACACATTCCGTGGAATTCATAGCAAATATTTCAGCCAATAAATTTACAATTCATTTTAAATGGTAAAGGTTTTAAAGTATAGAAGATAATAAAACAAATTAAATAAATAAATGCATGTGTATGTACATGTACATACATAATATATAAATGGAAAAAAAAAACGTTTCCATTAATTAGTAGGCCTAAATAGTAAATAATGTATGGCAGGCACGGCGGAAGCAAGCAGATATTGCGGGTGGGAGGTGGGGGGCTGACTGAGATTGAGGGTGCAAAGCAAACTTTCTAGGAGGGTTCGGAGATATGCTCCTTCGTACAAAATTTAAAAACTAGATATCCTGAAATGTAATTTCCTGCATTCTGCAAGTAAAATTGATCTCTGCCTTAAGATTTACTACCGTGCCTATCAGATTGCGATGTCTTGTTCGTTTTGATTGTAGCAAACCTGCTGTCTGATTATCGAACACATAGATAATTTTTTCTTCTTTTTTTCTTCTTTCTTTCTTTCTTCCCTTCCTTTCTTCTTTCTTTCTCGCTTTCAATAATATTCATTTCTGTTCATATTTAAATTGCATAAATATATTATATGTAGGCTATGCATTATGAAGAATGTCTAGTAAGTTGTATAACTTGTTCTTAGTCCATCGGTAGTTGTTTGTTTGTGTTGTTGTTGTGGTTTTCTTTTTCAGGTTGTTGTTATGTTTGTTTTTGTTTGCGGGGTTTTGGGGGGGGGGTTTTGTGTGGGTTTTTTTTTGGGGGGGGGTGTTTCTTTATTGATGGGGGTTTTTTTTAAAGCAATTAAATTGTTTGCAAATTAATTTATTATCACAGACAATTAAATTTAAAAAACAACAATACAAAAACAAAACAAACAAACAAACAAGCAAGCAGAAAATCTACCTGGGTCGAAACGATCAGAGACAACCAAGAAGAAGAGCGAAACGACTCGGGACGAATGCGAATAAGGGTGTAACATCTTGAGGTGCGAACAAGTTTTAGACGAAATGTGCACAATTCGTTTGGGTTGCGTCCCATGAGTTGGGAGTTCATTAGTAGGGGGTGCTGATTGTTTATTATGATGGAAGTCGTTGAAGTGGAATTAGGTTTTTTTTTATATTCTCGTCTCTTTTTACTTATTTATTTTTATTCTCAGTATTTACGCTAATGAATAGCTTTTATATCTGGCAGTTAAGTTTACCCTGCATTTACATGCCTGTTCATTTGATAAGTAGCTGGCCGTTGTTGGCAATACACATGCTTTTTACTGACGGAGTACGGGCAAATAACTCTTGACAACATGGGTTTGACAACTGTGGATATTGGTGAACAGTTTAACAGATGGTGTCGCCTAAAAGACATCAATAAACTAACGAGTAATGAGGAGTTTGCAACCATATTGTTAAATAGGTAATGTATATTTTAATTATTTGATTCATTCATTATTACTATGTTTAACATTGATGTTTACACTCAAGAAAATAGTTTATCTTCCTTTTACATACAGGGGATCAAAAATCCCGACGCCCATGCCAAGTGGAATTTTCATGCCGGGCAAGTAATTATGTTAACTGCATATGCCAGATGACAAATGACTAATGTAGTATCTAAAACCTTTTTTTAATTTTGTTACAAATCTCGGTAAAACCTTTGGAAAGAGTTCCTATCGTCCGAACATTTACATAACTCATAGGAAAACTAACCCTCACCCTAAATGCTGGAATTATCGGAACTCTTGCCAATGCGTTAACACACCAACACGGGGAAAACAATGTGTTGCAAAGTTTTATAACAACTTTAGAGTTATTCCCCTTTTACTATCAACTAAGATCAGTAATTTCTGCCACTCAACGTTCGACTGAATTCGTACAAGTAATCGGTTCATTGATCTTCAGACTTTGAAATAGCATCCAATATGCTTTACAGCTTATACACAAATAAAGTATACATGCCTTGTGTGCGCAATCAAAATGTTTAATCCTTGCAAAAATGGTATGGGATGAGGTGGGATACAGTTTTAAAATTGTCATATTCAAATTAAATTAGACGTTAACGCAGTTCTGGAATCTGCTGTTTGCAAATGAACTGGGGTGCATGTAAAGCAAGTTTATAATTTCCAAGTTCACTTGAACAAAGCATAAATATTATGAACTGTATTCTTATAAAAGTTGCAAGATATTTTAGTTTAGATATATAATAAACCTTGTAGCAAAACATACTTAATGTTTTTCAGTACTTTGCAAATTTAAGTATACGTTCGTGTAAAATGAACAGGTATGGTGAAGTTACATTTCATTAGCCCTACGTCATAATCGTGACAAGTTAGATTTTGTTAGCCCTACGCTATAATCATGATGGTGCGATGCCCTCTAAGCATACATGAATATATTCATTTTTTCTGCTTTATTAATGGTTTCTAACAAATAAATTATGCTCAAGAAATTAAAAATACACGGCTGCAATCGATGTACACCCCTCCCCTGCTGCTGTTTACCAAGCCTGGACTATTTAAAAACATTTGCAGAGTAACAACTAACATAGCTCATGTTTACTTTGAGCCCAGCCACAGCTGTTTGCGAGAGACTTTTCTCAGCTATGAACAGGGTGAAAACATCCCAGAGAAGTGTTTTGGGGCAGAGAATGTTATATCATCAAATGGAGAAAACAGTGGATACCACTGGACAGGCATATACATTTAGTACTTCCTGGTTAAATATTGTAACCTATTGGCAAAATTCTTTATTTGTGCAATTAAACCAATTGCCTTCAAGATTATTACATTATTAAAGCCGCACACCCTAGTTCCATCCAGCGAAAATAAATTATAATTTGGTTAATCTACAAACCTGTAACACACTTAGATCACGTTTTTATCAAATGGAGTGAAAAAGCAGGTTTTATATCGATAAATACCATGGGAATCCCCATGTCCCAATTGCTTGAAATAATTTTGAAAGTTAGTATTCTGATGTCACCGGTAGATGTCGTTCGAAGCACAACAATGCCTACGTCACGACAAATTTCACAGACTTGGGGTGCGTTCGTTTCACCTCTCCTGGACATGTTCCAACTGTTCTGTCCTGGTTGTATCCCCTCTCCAGATATCGTAAGACTTAGCAAAATTATTGGTTTTAAGGGTTTGTAACGTTTTGTATTGAGACACTTACTTGTCTGAACTTTATTGTTACTGAAAATGTTCACGAACTGTGAAGAAAAATCTCACAAATGAACAACGACAAATCGGATGTTGATTGCGCAAACAGTGCACGAGAAAACAAACCGAACCAAAATGATAACGGTCACGTGATATACCAACGTCTGTGACATTGAAATGGAAATATCCCCTCTAAAAATAGATTGGACCTCGCTTGCTTAACGGTTTTTTCTCGACAGAACGTCTTGTGAAAAAATGCATTTCGTGGTTTTACAAACATCAGGATTACCAAAAAGCACTTCAGGTGAATGGAAATGTGTATTCTAAATAATAAAATGTAAGTAAAGTGCAATTTTATTTGTGAAAAATGGGGTTTAATAGCGAAAAACAACGCCGTAATGGTTAACAAATAGCCGTAACTAGGGTGTGTCCCTTTAAGCATTGTATTAACACAATTGGTAACCTTAAGAAGTATGGGCAAGTGGAAAAATATATGGGACAAGTGAATATCTGATTGGCACTTGCCCTGTGGCAAGTAATTATTTTTTTAAATTTTGAACCCCTGTACATATATGATATAATATAGCAATGCTAATACATTTTTTTTCAATTGGTCAAATCAACATAAACTAATGAAAAGACGATGACAAAACAAAAGAAATTATGAAGACAAGTAAAAAATTAACAAAGATATTGCATTTCAAAGTTGTCAAAAATGCAGTCCGAATATAGGAATTTGTAAAAAATAAATAAAAAGTCAACCTTAAAGGAAGGGATAATTAAGGCATTTGGCCTCGTATGCATAGTCAAAGATATATAATGCACAGTATTGCTTAATATCAACAAGTATAATCGTATAGTTAATTAATAAAATGGTTAAATGTGAATACGCCCTCTGGCGAGCTGGTGGTTACATAATACCGAACGTGTCACGTCAGGAATTAGTCTTCGAACTGAAGAAACAAAACATACCCAATTTTTGCGGATGCATCGTAATGTTCTGTAATAATATCCATCCCAGTAAGCCAGCAACAAGCAGGGTTGAAAATTAGCAGTCGCCCGGTCGTTCGAGGTGACCTTTATTGGCAAAGGGCGACTAAGAATTTTAGAAAGGTAGTCCATTGGGCGATCATCGATTTTAGTGTCTGGCGAGTATGGTTCTAGTTAAAAAAGAAACACACTGATACTGAATCGGATGTGACAAAACACACCGCGTCTATGTTGGCACGAACTACAGATCTGGCAGCAGAAGACAGAGAACATGTTCTATATTTTGACAGCATCAATATAATGAATAAAGATAAAATTCATATAAAAACATATTCATTTATTAAGTTTTAAGCCCATATACACAAATAACATTTTATTGGGGGTAAAAGTGCAGTGTAAATTAAAACAAAAATTCTTCACAAATTACAATCAAACTGCATAAGTTAACTCTTTGTTTTTTGTCATACAAGTTTCAAGGCAATTGATGGAACATCCAAAGTAATCTGAATGACACAACCATAATACATGATCTCTGCACAAAGCAGTCAAATGGGCATTTGGCAAAATAGTGGATGATTCCATGGATCTTTATCTAGAACAGCCATTCCCGAGGAAATCATTTGCTGGCAATTTCACTCCTCTTGCATTATCACAAAGTTTATTTGCCACAAAGAAGACTGCCACTCCCAGTCTAGTTTACTAAAGCACGCACAGTTCTACCTTTAGTCTGTACTGCATTATCTTTTACCCTGTACTAAAAATGAGATTTAATATGTTTAATTTAATGGTACTTTGTAAAGAAACATGTTTATTTATACTGGATTTCTTTTTAAATTTTTATTTTATTTGACTTGGTATGGGTTTAAAACTTAATAACATGTTTTTTATATGAATTTTTACTTTATTCATTATGAAGTTGAACATTAATTCATCGGTTTTCTTTAACGCAAACAGTTATTATTCAACAAAAAATAACGCTCTACATTTAATTTTAGCTGTGCAGATAAATTACAATGTGATAATTGGAGGCCTAGTTGAATTTGAGAAGGGCCAGTAAGATTTTTCTTCAACTGGCCCTGCTGGCGACCTTGGTTTTCATGTTAATTTTCAACCCTGAACAAGTATATATTATTTTTCAATACAAAATAAACTACCATTGTCAAAGTGTTGAAATAACAGTATTATGTTTTATACATAAATTAACCCACATACTGAAATAATAATTGGAGTGTTTTCTTGGTTAAATTTGGTCTTTTCTTTCCATGGTCTGTACCTGTGGTCCCTGATTGGCAGGTGTATATTTAGACGTTCCCCAGACACTGTGTCTAAAAAGACGTGCCTCTTTTATTAAGATCACAGGGTGTTGTGTAATAACCGCACGGACACCCCTTAAATCGTAATGGACATTATTAGCTGTCCTGCTTTATTACTGTAAGTAATTCCGTAAAACCCTTAATTAAGTAGACTTTCCCATCTAAAATCACAAAACTGACCAATTACATAGTTCCAAAGAAAAGAAAATTATCACTTGGGTATCATGAGTGGTTGTTTTTGCTCGAACGTACCCTACCAATATAATAATATGCATTTTTTCTCTGGATTTTTTAAAGAGAAAAATACAGTCAAATCCACTTAATTGCATAGCCCCGGTGCGTGTCAAATTTATGCTAATAACCGGTATAACCGATTATCCGATAGAGCCCCATTTCCAGATTATAACCAATGGTAAACTTTACAAATGCCTTGTGGACAGTCTATCTTACTCTTAACTGCAGAACATTGCCAATACATATATGAGCCGTCACACGCGAAAACCTACAACTTAGCATGACGTCAGAAACTGAGTAAACGCGGCTCAAAGTTTGATGTCACATGTAAACGTGGAAGTAAAAGTTGACATGCTGTTCTCAGTTGGAGATTGCCGAAACGATAAAAATAAAGTGGTTTTATTGCTCAAATAAAATATAACTTTAATTTTTTTTTGGTATCAAATATACAAATGAATACTGGTATGGGACACCACAGAGGCTGTTAAAATAGTTTTAAATTATGTTACGGTAACTATTGTAAGCTACTGAAGTTTTTGCTCAGTTGCATTTTCGTACACACCGCAGCTTGTTTTCTTTGATGTCCAGTGTGCAGACTGATAGATTTAGTTTTTTCAGGGTGTGGGAAAAAAGTGTGCAATTTGAAATGGCAGAGCTGGGTGCTGTAAAATATATTAGGATGCGGGAAAATAAAGAGGTGGAGAAAAAATAAAGGGGCGGCAAAACACGAAAATGAGGTGGCAAAATGCAATAGCGGGCCGGCCGCCCTGCTTAAATGGAGCAGCAAAAACATTGGTCTCAACAGATACACTACCTATATAAAATCATTTGACTTGTTGTCTGCCCCAAGTACCAGGATACATCATATCCTCTACCAACTGAAGAACGAAACAATATAGTTCGACAGTACAACACCAACAAAGTATGACAACACTCTATGGACGATACAGGAATCTGAATAAAGTGGGTTGGGTGCGAAGTGTAACAGGAATTTGATAAAAAAGGGGTGCGAAATGTTGTAATTCGCTAAATTTCATGTCCATCTGTGATTTACTAATTAGTATTACATTCATGTATTAGATCTATAGATTTTTTTTTTTTTTTTTTTAATATTGGAATATATCGCTTTTAAAAACAACAAAAACAAAAAAAACAAAAAAACAATCAGAATATATAATTTAAAATACTGGATAAACAGAAAATTAAAAAAGTACTGATTCCAAATCAACTGACTTTATTGAAATTGGGCGGGAAGAATACGGTTATAATGTTGAAGTTTCATTTTGACGTTGTCTACTTTGATGTTGAAAAAGTGACGTCATTAATGCTGTATTTTTACAAGATATAATTAAGATAGAGCCCAAATACCTGAGATTTAATTTTTTAAGGTTATTACATGTTATTTACCACCAAAAAAAAGAAAAAACTTTTTTTGCCAAGTTGTAGGTTTTCCCATGTGACGGTTCATATGTGTTTCATCTGTTTATACATGTATTTTAAAATAATAAGAAATAAAATAACAGTATAAATGTTGTAAGATCAAATATTTTTAGTTTTGCATTGTTACAAATCTGCAGTTGTGTTTATTGATGCTATTTCTAGCTACCAATATTCACGTTGTTGTACTATAACTCCATTTTGTTCTGTTGATGCAAATTGAAATATATTTAGTTTAATATTTAGTTTATTATACTATCAAGTCATTTATGTTGTTTTACAAGTCAGGTTGTTGAAAACGAAGCGCCTTGTCATAAATCAAGTTGAACGGAGCTGACGTCAAGCTATACCACCGGATGTCACAAAACCAAAACCAAATGGCTGTCCCCAGTTAGCAGGAATAATCATGGGGTTTTTATTAACCCTAAATGCATTTTTTATTTGTTAAAGTGTCAGTATGTGTTGGTAGCCTGGGTATGCATCTTTCCAATACATACGGTTATTGTTGAGTTGACTGTCCCTTTAAGTCATAAAATTTTTATTTCAAGAGGTATCTTGATGAAATTTTCTGGAACTATTCATTAAAGTGTACTCTTTATGAAGACCATAATAAAAGTAGACTTAATTAAATCATAGCGTTTTTGTCAGCTTAGTCAGTTTAGCTACTGTGATGTTGGTAACAATTTATTAACAAGTTTTATTACAGTAAACCAGGAGTGGGCTGATTTCAGTATGTACACAATATGCAGTGCTGTATATACTATGATTAATTCTGCAATGTGTTGTCCAACTAATTTTATATGATGTGACATATGCAGTTATGCACGTCTGGTTATTCCTTATGTGTAAGAGTTGTTGTTCCTGAATAGGTGGAATTTGGGTTTTTTCATTCTTTATTTGGAAAAAGCTTTTTGAACAGTGCAAATACATCAACTGATTCAGATGATAAAGCCAGTTCAAGTTCCATAAATAATTTGCTGCCGTCCTTGAATTGGGTTATCTTTCCTTGGATTGGGCAATAACACTTCAAATGGGTATGAAACAGTAAATATGGGGGTTAATTATCAAATATAAGGTAGAACGTGATAGAAGATATATCTAAACATAATCTATTCAGCGTAATCGACCGCATTCATTTTTTGCAAGTTATTTATAACTTTCAATTGTCACATATCATAATTTTTTTTATATTTTACAAACTATTCACTGGTGTGAACATAATGCCTATCAGTACTGACATTAAGTGTTAGCAATGGGTGTTACCAAAAAGTGTAACAAATTGAATATTTCCTTTAAAAAAACACAAAAAAACACAGTGTTTGCCATCTGTGTATAGTTAAGAAACATAAATTTGTTCATGTAGTGGCATTAAAAATGGAAAATGATGAACCACACATGCAGTACGATACTTTTTGCAAACGCATGTGCCTGAATGCAGTTAGAAATGTTGCACTCTTTCCTGTTTACTGGAGGATGTTTCACTTTTATTTACTGGAATGGATTTGTTTTACATCCACATTGTTGATTGTTTTCGTTAATTGATTGCAATCTATTTTGTTTCATGTATCGTAGCTGAAAAATATAGAATAATATTTCCGTAAATATCGTATTCGTGTTTTTGTTGTTAAGTGAACGCAGTTTGGGACGTAGATAGTATATGGTACATGAATTCTGTTTCAGTATATATCCCTTTTAATAAGTTTTCTAAATTAATTAAATGAATATCATTTGACATTATATAACATAATACATATATAATAATCAACAAGGATATTACCAACATTTCAATATGCTTGTACAGTTGAGGTCAGCTGCAGATGTTTAAATATTGAAGATAATATTTAAATAATATGTATGCTGACCTAACATGTTTTGTTAAAATAGGTCATTTTTGGATGGTTAACCTCATCAGATGGATACGGTACTAGAAATTTAGTACTTAATTAAAACATAAACAAATGTCTGCCATTTTGGACCCACAGAAAATGCATCAACAGGGAGATATGTAACATGCCATCAAAGTTATCTTATAATTCTAAATATCTAAGTTTTGTGTTGTAGTTAGTCAACAATGGATTAACAACAATTTTATCACAGAACTAGGCACTAGTCATGATGACGACACCACTGTTTTTCAGTAACTGATGGCGGTCTGCACTAGTCATGATGACGACGCCACTGTTTTTCAGCAACTGGTGGCGGTCTGCACTAGTCATGATGACGACGCCACTGTTTTTCAGCAACTGGTGGCAGTCTGCACTAGTCATGATGACGACGCCACTGTTTTTCAGCAACTGGTGGCGGTCTGCACCAGTCATGATGACGACGCCACTGTTTTTCAGCAACTGGTGGCGGTCTGCACCAGTCATGATGACGACAACACCACTGTTTCTCAGCAACTGATGGCGGTCTGCACCAGTCATGAAGACGACAACACCACTGTTTCTCAGCAACTGATGGCGGTCTGCACCAGTCATGATGACGACAACACTACTGTTTCTCAGCAACTGATGGCGGTCTGCACCAGTCATGATGACAACACCACTGTTTTTCAGCAACTGATGGCGGTCTGCACCAGTCATGATGACGACAACACCACTGTTTCTCAGCAACTAATGGCGGTCTGCACCAGTCATGATGATAACACCGCTGTTTCTCAGCAACTAATGGCGGTCTGCACCAGTCATGATGACAACACCGCTGTTTCTCAATAACTAATGGCGGTCTCCTTAATTTCTGGGGCGGGACATAGACCAGTGGTAAATCGCTCGCTTGATGCTCGGTCAGTTTGGGATCGATCCCCATTGGTGGGCCCATTGGGCTATTTCTCATTCCAGCCAGTGCACCACAACTGGTATATCAAAGTCTGTGGTATGTGCTATCCTGTCTGTGGGATGGTGCATATAAAAGATCCCTTGCTACTAATGGAAAAATGTAGCGGGTTTCCTCTATAACTGTGACAAAATGACTATATGTTTGACATCCAATAGGCGATGATCAGTAAATCATTGTGCTCTAGTGGTGTCATTAAACAAAACAAACTTCTTTCTTAATTTCTGACTTTGCCACTTAATAAAATAAAAAATAGCAATTAAAATGAGTTCTGTGTTTTGTACAAAGTTATTTCAATGTATTTTGTACCAGTTAAAACTTACATATTTTTGTAGTAATATACAGATAGATGTTGTAACTATCGCCAACAAAGATGGTTTTCAACCAAAGAAACACTGTAATGGACTGGTGGCAGTGTGTGACACTACCCGTCTTCCTGTGCGGTTTCTAACAGTAGTCCGAAGAGTTGTAGAAAGTGTGGTTCTTTCTACATCCAGATATTGTTACGTACCCTATATATACTATTATATAGTTGGTATGCAAAACTTGTGGCACCATGTTTCAACCAATTCTCAACCGAAATAGTGCAACAAATGGACACACAAACCAAAAATGTATAACCTACCGTACCGGTACTCACTAAATCCCAATTGAAGTACTTGCATCATTATTAACAAAATAAATCTTCCAACAATAATATAACAAAAATTCCTGCCATTTTATATTTGCTAAATAGAGTGAAGCAACTCACCCTGCACATAAAGAAAAGTATTGACTTAATATGCGCTCTGCATTAATATGATAGGGGCATCAAGTTTCTTTATGTGGTGTTGGTAGTATAGGGAGACCAGTTTTGGTGAGCATAAGCATTCGGTTCTAAAACATATCAATATTTATAAACAGTTGTCATCCAAATAGCTATCTTTTTATTAGTATTTCTGTGCAACAGTGTTTCAAATGAACACTAAACTGTCTGCTATATAGCAAAGTTTACCCCCATCTACATCAAAACCTGTAGCATGCATCAGCCGTAAATATTGTTAACTATGTTACCTGTTTTGGTGAGTGAAACGTTTCCAAAAGAAAAGTTTGCAGAGTGTTATGAAATCATGTGCATATATGTAGCAACACATACTGACAGGTGATGCTGAGGACTTTCAGTGTTAGTACATGATAGCACATCTTAAAAAATAAAACCGAGAGACGTTGCCTGCAGGATGAGTGCTCCATTTTCTCTCCTGACATCACCATCTTTTGTAGAGAACAAAGTTTCGCTCTCAGTTTTCTTGTCATGTGGTAACTCCTTGGTAACCTGAACAAGTTCTCTTCTCAACCTATTTTGATGTCCTTTGAAATGCAAAATCAATTAACTTTAGTAGTAATTATTACCTTGTTCTGAGTACATAACTCGTCACAATGAAATTGCCAGTCAGTGTGCAACAAATGTCATAAAAGAAGTTTCACACTAGCTGGTTATTAAGTCAGTTTGAAACCTCATTGTACCTAGCTGCTCATGCGGTTTGTCTTTATTCTGATTTTTTGTCCGTGTAATTCATCACAACTAAAATTGCCAGTTATTGCACCTAGCTGCTGATACTGTTTGTTTTTATTCAGATTTGAAAAGAGTCCTGTGATGGTGGTGTCTCCATCCGATGATGCGGTGGTGATGTCGTATGGTCAGGTGGATGATGTGCGTAAGACTGAACACGGAAGTGAGGACCACAACAACTGTGATGGCATTCTCAAGGATGAGGATCTCACCGATGAAGATAATTTTGAAGAGTTGGTTTCTTTTTTGTGCACAGCATATTTTTACCTTTCTATCATAACTAGTATAATACTCTTTGGAAATGAAGAAATGTGCTAAAAATCTACTTTTCTACCCATAATATCCATGTCTTAAACTTGATATTGATCATTATTAGCTTAAAATGTAATTTTAGAAGTGTCATATGTTAAAAGATGCTCCTGACTAATCCTCTTATGTACTGACATATTTCTTTTAAACATCTGGATTCAACTTAGTTACTAAATAATAATTAATATTCTCCTTGACCATCACTATACTGATGTATTTTTTAAATATTTGATTGTTATTGCCTGGAAATTGGATCATCCCTTGGTTGGGGTGTTGATACAAAAGTGTGTCTTTTTATTAATGGCCAATAAAGATGTTATATTTTGTTGGGTACCCATTATACAAATTAATGAAATTAAACATTAACAAATGCATGCTTTGTTACTTGTAAATTGGTATCTAATATTTATTTACGTATGGAATAGGAAATCATTCCCCTTCCCAACCAACTCCCAAAAATAAATTTATTAGCAAAAATTGTATCATAGTTTAAAAGACATACAGTATAATACTCACACCCAAAATTATCAGTGTTAAAAAAATATTGTTATTTTATCATATAATGTACTTCAAAAAAGATTTCTTACAAATTTAATTAAACTTAATGTTTACATGTAATAAATTACTGACAAAGGAACAAGAATAACAGTTAATTAGCCAGTGCATCAATGAACCAACTTGATATATAATCATTACACTGGCCCAATTTGCTTTAGCAGATTTAAATATTACTAACCAGCAATCTGTTAACCAGTTTCCCCATTCTGTGCTTTGGGTGACTTTCTTGTTATTTCTCTTTTTTATGAATAGAAATTTAGAAATCTTTTCTTAAAGCCGCACACCCTAGTTCCATCCAGCGAAAATAAATTATAATTTGGTTAATCTACAAACCTGTAACACACTTAGATCACGTTTTTATCAAATGGAGTGAAAAAGCAGGTTTTATATCGATAAATACCATGGGAATCCCCATGTCCCAATTGCTTGAAATAATTTTGAAAGTTTGTATTCTGATATCACCGGTAGATGTCGCTCGAAGCACAACAATGCCTACGTCACGACAAATTTCACAGACTTGGGGTGCGTTCTTTTCACCTCTCCTGGACATGTTCCAACTGTTCTGTCCTGGTTGTATCCCCTCTCCAGATCTCGTAAGACTTAGCAAAATTATTGGTTTTAAGGGTTTGTAACGTTTTGTATTGAGATACTTGTCTGAACTTTATTGTTACTGAAAATGTTCACGAACTGTGAAGAAAAATCTCACAAATGAATAATAACAAATCGGATGTTGATTGCGCGAACCGTGCACGAGAAAAAAAACCCGAACCAAAATGATAACGGTTACGTGGTATACCAATGTCTGTGACATTAAAATGGAAATATCCCGTCTAAAAATAGATTAGACCTTGTCTGCTCAACGTTTTTTTCTCAAACGTGCGACCGTTTTTTCAGAAATACGAAAAATGCATTTTGTGGTATTACAAACACCAGGATTACCAGGATTACCAAAAAACACTTCAGGTGAATGGAAATGTATATTCTAAATAATAAATGTTAAGTAAAGTGCAATTTTATTTGTGAAAAAATGGGTTTAATAGCGAAACAACGCCGTAATGGTTAACAACTAGAGTGTGTCCCTTTAAGTGAATGAAATTTTTTGACTACAACCAGTAATATGTTTTAACAAACATGTTTAACTTAACTGAGTGAAGATAATGCAAGATGTTTCTATTGCATCTCTACATAAAAATCAACAGCTGTTTGAACAATACAGCAGTTGGTTTCTATTGCATCTCTACATAAAAATCAATAGCTGTTGTTTGAACAATACAGCAGTTGGTTTCTATTGCATCTCTACATAAAAATCAATAGCTGTTGTTTGAACAATACAGCAGTTGGTTTCTATTGCGTATCTACATAAAAATCAGTAGCTGGTGTTTGAACAATACAGCAGTTGGTGTCTATTGCATCTCTACATAAAAATCAATAGCTGTTGTTTGAACAATACAGCAGTTGGTTTCTATTGCGTATCTACATAAAAATCAACAGCTGTTGTTTGAACAATACAGCAGTTGGTTTCTATTGCGTATCTACATAAAAATCAACAGCTGTTGTTTGAACAATACAGCAGTTGGTTTCTATTGCATCTCTACATAAAAATCAGTAGCTGTTTGAACACTACAACAGTTGGTTTCTATTGCATCTCTACATAAAAATCAATAGCTGGTGTTTGAACAATACAGCAGTTGGTTTCTATTGCGTATCTACATAAAAATCAACAGCTGGTGTTTGAACAATACAGCAGTTGGTTTCTATTGCGTATCTACATAAAAATCAACAGCTGGTGTTTGAACAATACAGCAGTTGGTTTCTATTGCGTATCTACATAAAAATCAACAGCTGTTGTTTGAACAATACAGCAGTTGGTTTCTATTGCGTATCTACATAAAAAGCAACAGCTGTTGTTTGAACAATACAGCAGTTGGTTTCTATTGCGTCTCTACATAAAAATCAATAGCTGTTTGAACACTACAACAGTTGGTTTCTATTGCATCTCTACATAAAAATCAATAGTTGTTTGAACAATACAGCAGTTGGTTTCTATTGCGTATCTACATAAAAAGCAACAGCTGTTGTTTGAACAATACAGCAGTTGGTTTCTATTGCATCTCTACATAAAAATCAACAGCTGGTGTTTGAACAATACAGCAGTTGGTTTCTATTGCATCTCTACATAAAAAAATCAACAGCTGGTGTTTGAACAATACAGCAGTTGGTTTCTATTGCGTCTCTACATAAAAAGCAACAGCTGTTGTTTGAACAATACAGCAGTTGGTTTCTATTGCGTCTCTACATAAAAATCAACAGCTGGTGTTTGAACAATACAGCAGTTGGTTTCTATTGCATCTCTACATAAAAATCAACAGCTGTTGTTTGAACAATACAGCAGTTGGTTTCTATTGCATCTCTACATAAAAATCAACAGCTGTTGTTTGAACAATACAGCAGTTGGTTTCTGGCATGCATGCATGCATGCATCCTCTTGTAATCAGAGTTGACTGTGTTGCATTACAATCTTACTATATAGTGATAAAGATAATTTCAAACCGTGTGATAAATTTATCTTTATCACACAGATTTGGACCGAAACTTGTAAATGGGAAATTCCCTTTTGATTTTTACTGAAGTTGGCGCCTTTTTGTTACTTACGTCAAATATGATTTACAAATTACTTCACATTGTATTTGAATCATGACACAAGATTGCTGCAGAGTGTGATTCTTAACGTTAAGTAAATCCATAGATTTAAGAATGTCTACATGTAGCTATGACATTAAGAAGGTTTGTAATAAATAGAGCATTTCATATAAATTGTTTTCATTTTCTATTTATTGCACTTGTTTATTTTGACCAAGAACATACCACTCAAACACTACATAGTGTTGAGGTATATATTCTTGTGCCAAATAAACTTGTACAATAAATAGGAATTGAAAACAAATTATGTGAGCAAGGAGCTCCCTTGCACATGTCAGTGCGGGAAACCCCCTCTCCCAGCCATCCCAAAACTGCTTGTTCTGAATGTGCACTTTAAAACCTACTACCTGACCTGACCTAGCTTACATGTATGTAAAGTTCTTTTTATCCTATAACTTACCCATTATATCCATGTCATAAACCCATGTGATAATTTACTTTATCCTATAACTTGCCCATGATATCCATGTCATAAACCCATGTGATAATTTACTTTATTAACCCGGTTAATAATGGTATGCAAATCTGCAAGATCTCTAGGTAATTTGTTGCTGTGGATGGGTCATTTGCTTACAAGCTAACAAGGCCTGTATACCTGAGCATAACGTTTTCAAAGATTTGTTTGAAATGCGTGACGTCAAACTAATTTGTGTTAATCGTGATGTCGTCATATTACCGATGGCGGCGACTTTAGTACTGTGATTTACAATTTTTTTTATTAAAATGTTATTTTAGGAGTGTTATAGGATAAATAGAATTCGTTACTTGTGTTTTTTAATATGTAAAATATCAACCTCGTCTAGTTAATCGGTATTTGTCGAGGCTCTGCCAAGACAAATACCAATTAACATAGACTCGATTGATATTTTCCATATTAAAAAACACTCATGACGAATCCTCTATATATGTCCTGAATTCAAACTTAAATACAGCATTCTGTACATCAGCAGGAATATGTAACAAATGTAGGCAGGCAAGACAAACAATAAGTGTTTGTTGGAGATGGAACATTTTTAACCTGGGTTAGAATGCCATCCTTGTAGATGCAGTAATATACTTGTTATTAAAGTTCGATCTTTGTTTGTTTTAGGGCCCATGTTGCCACTGAGCTGAAGGAACTTGAAGGTACGACAGCAATTAAAAATTGCAAGACTGATAAAGCCAAGCCGATGAATGGAAGCCAGGAGATGGACGTGAAGACCGAGCCGATGGATCTGCCTGAATTAACCATTTCTGTGAAGAAAGATAAACATGTTAAGAAAAGGAGAGCAACACACAAGGAAGAGCGTCCACAGAAGCGCAATGTCTCCGTGGTAACAAGGTACTGCAGTAACACTCTCTACTTGTATTAAAATGAACATGTCTCCATGGTAATAAGGTACTGCAGTAACACTCTCTACTTGTATTAAACTAAACATGTCTCCGTGGTAACAAGGTACTGCAGTAACACTCTCTACTTGTATTAAACTAAACATGTCTCCTACCGGCCTCGGTGGCGTCGTGGTAGGCCATCGTCTACAGGCTAGTAGGTACTGGGTTCGGATCCCAGTCAAGGCATGGGATTTTTAATCCAGATACCGACTCCAAACCCTGAGTGAGTGCTCCGCAAGGCTCAATGGGAGGTGTAAACCACTTGCACCGACCAGTGATCCATAACTGGTTCAACAAAGGCCATGGTTTGTGCTATCCTGCCTGTGGGAAGCGCAAATAAAAGATCCCTTGCTGCTAATCGGAAGAGTAGCCCATGTAGTGGCGACAGCGGGTTTCCTCTCAAAATTTGTGTGGTCCTTAACCATATGTCTGACGCCATATAACCATAAATAAAATGTGTTGAGTGTGTCGTTAAATAAAACATTTCTTTCTTTCTTTCTAAACATGTCTCCATGGTAACAAGGTACTGCAGTAACACTCTACTTGTATTAAACTAAACATGTCTCCGTGGTAACGAGATACTGCAGTATCACTCTCTACTTGTATTATTACGTCTCCATGGTAACGAGGTACTGCAGTAACACTCTCTACTTGTATTAAACTAAACATGTCTCCATGGTAACAAGGTACTGCAGTAACACTCTACTTGTATTAAACTAAACATGTCTCCGTGGTAACGAGATACTGCAGTAACACTCTCTACTTGTATTATTATTTCTCCTTGGTAACGAGGTACTGCAGTAACACTCTCTACTTGTATTATTATTTCTCCGGAGTAACGAGGTACTGCAGTAACACTCTCTACTTGTATTATTATTTCTCCGGAGTAATGAGGTACTGCAGTAACACTCTCTACTTGTATTATTATGTCTCCGTGGTAACGAGGTACTGCAGTAAAACTCTCTACTTGTATTATTATGTCTCCGTGGTAACGAGGTACTGCAGTAACACTCTCTACTTGTATTATTATGTATCCTTGGTAACGAGGTACTGCAGTAACACTCTCTACTTGTATTATTATGTCTCCGTGGTAACGAAGTACTGCAGTAACACTCTCTACTTGTATTATTATGTCTCCGTGGTAACGAGGTACTTTTATTAACTAAACATGTCTCTGTGGTAACGAGTTACTGCAGTAACACTCTACTTGTATTAAACTAAACATCATGTCTCCATGGTAACGAGGTACTGCAGTAACACTCTCTACTTGTATTAAACTAAACATCATGTCTCCGTGCTAACGAGGTACTGCAGTAACACTCTCTACTTGTATTAAACTAAACATAATGTCTCCGTGGTAACGAAGTACTGCAGTAACACTCTCTACTTGTATTATTATGTCTCCATGGTAACGAGGTACTGCAGTAACACTCTCTACTTGTATTATTATTTCTCCTTGGTAACGAGGTACTGCAGTAACACTCTCTACTTGTATTATTATGTCTCCGTGGTAACGAGGTACTGCAGTAACACTCTCTACTTGTATTATTATGTCTCCATGGTAACGAGGTACTGCAGCAACACTCTCTACTTGTATTATTATGTCTCCGTGGTAACGAGGTACTGCAGTAACACTCTCTACTTGTATTATTATTTCTCCGGAGTAACGAGGTACTGCAGTAACACTCTCTACTTGTATTATTATGTCTCTGTGGTAACGAAGTACTGCAGTAACACTCTCTACTTGTATTATTATGTCTCCGTGGTAACGAGGTACTTTTATTAACTAAACATGTCTCTGTGGTAACGAGTTACTGCAGTAACACTCTACTTGTATTAAACTAAACATCATGTCTCCATGGTAACGAGGTACTGCAGTAACACTCTCTACTTGTATTAAACTAAACATCATGTCTCCGTGCTAACGAGGTACTGCAGTAACACTCTACTTGTATTAAACTAAACATAATGTCTCCGTGGTAACGAAGTACTGCAGTAACACTCTCTACTTGTATTATTATGTCTCCGTGGTAACGAGGTACTGCAGTAACACTCTCTACTTGTATTATTATTTCTCCTTGGTAACGAGGTACTGCAGTAACACTCTCTACTTGTATTATTATGTCTCCATGGTAACGAGGTACTGCAGTAACACTCTCTACTTGTATTATTATGTCTCCATGGTAACGAGGTACTGCAGCAACACTCTCTACTTGTATTATTATGTCTCCGTGGTAACGAGGTACTGCAGTAACACTCTCTACTTGTATTATTATTTCTCCGGAGTAACGAGGTACTGCAGTAACACTCTCTACTTGTATTATTATGTCTCCGTGGTAACGAAGTACTGCAGTAACACTCTCTACTTGTATTATTATGTCTCCATGGTAACGAGGTACTTTTATTAACTAAACATGTCTCTGTGGTAACGAGTTACTGCAGTAACACTCTACTTGTATTAAACTAAACATCATGTCTCCATGGTAACGAGGTACTGCAGTAACACTCTCTACTTGTATTAAACTAAACATAATGTCTTCGTGCTAACGAGGTACTGCAGTAACACTCTCTACTTGTATTAAACTAAACATCATGTCTCCGTGCTAACGAGGTACTGCAGTAACACTCTCTACTTGTATTAAACTAAACATAATGTCTCTGTGGTAACAAGGTACTGTAATAACACTTATATTAGTTCAATGTAAATATACTGTAGATTCTGAAATTAACGCGTCCCTGAATTAATGCAAGTGACATTGGACAGGCTGGAATGAGACATGAAATTAATGCGAGTGGCCTCATTTTGAAGTATTAACTTTCCTAATACCACATGTCTGTGTACTATGACTGTCACTCTAGGGATTTTCTTGACAGGATGCAACCCATCTCGTTTATACACGCTTTGCACCTTAGCGGCCTTAACGATGCCACACACGTGGACATATAGATAAGACTTTAAACTTTTAGACCTTCGTTGAAAATTTTATGTCAAAATTACTTTTGTCTTTCTCTTATTTATTTTTGGATTGTCCTAAAATGCTCCAAATTATATAGATATTTGGCCAAGCAGTCAATTCCTTTTTATTTTTGGCTTGTTAACTTTTTATTTTATTTTTTAAATTCTATTAACTAATTGCTATTTTCAAAATTCGGCTCATTTCCAACTCTTCCCCCCTTCTGTCCCGGACCCAGTCACTGGCGAAGTCCGAGATTGTGCCCGGGTGAGACGTGCTTGAACCTTAATTGGATATAGGCATGTTAATATGTTATCCAATCCAATCGAAGTCTATGTTGAACTGTGCTCCAGTTGTTTTATAAATATATTAGAATTTTAATTTTGGGGGGATTATGTTTTAATAACGTGAGACACATAGACAAAACATAGAAATAAATGAGTGATATTTTTGATGCGAATAACACAAACTCGCATTTTTCGCATTAATATTATGATCGCATTAATTTCAGGATCTACAGTATGTCTCCATGGTAACACGGTACTGCAGTAACACTCTGTACTTGTGTTAGGCTAATAAAAGAAAAAAAGAAGGTCTCTGGTCACACCAAAGTTCCAGAATTGATGCAGCGATGCAGCTTTTTTTCTTCTTTTTTTAAGCATGGATTGCACAGAAAAGGCGGGTACTGAAATAAGGTGCCTCTTTAAATAGAAATCAGAATGCATGTCCTGATTCATGTCCTGATTCATGCGCGATGACATTTTGGCTCCAAATGCTGTTTTACATCATATCATGAAAAGCCCGGCAAAAATCGACGTCATACCGCAGGAAATAAAAACAACAACATGTTAACACACCAGGGTTAAAATCAACGCACGCGCTGACCAGAGACCAGAAATCTGTTTTGTTTGGCCTTAGTTCAAATGTAAACATATGTGTCTGTGGTAACAAGGTACTTAGTAACACTCTCTACTTGTATCAGTTCAGATGTAAACCATTGTACGAAATTAACACAGGAAAACCGGCCCTATCGGTCATTTTGCTAAAGGGCCAATTCAAATTTCCAAAAACAAAAATGAACTGGCCGCAAAGAGGCAGTTAAATGTTTAGCTATACAGTGAACTGTTTCATATTAAATTTTATGTCACTTCCTTTTCCTCAAAATGTTTGTTGTCTGTTGAAAGCTGTAACCATGAAGCATTTGATTAAAACGTATCAGTTGATGTTATTAACAGTTGGTACACCAATTACTGGATTTACTGGTTACTCTCAAACCCAGACTCTCGATCTCCATTGGACTAGTTCTCATACCATCTAGTACTTCACAAGTCATGTAACAAAGGTGCCCATTGGACTAGTTCTCATACCATCTGGTGCTTCACAAGTCGTAACAAAGGTGCCCATTGGACTAGTTCTCATACCATCTGGTGCTTCACAAGTCATGTAACAAAGGTGCCCATTGGACTAGTTCTCATACCATCTGGTGCTTCACAAGTCATGTAACAAAGGTGCCCATTGGACTAGTTCTCATACCATCTGGTGCTTCACAAGTCATGTAACAAAGGTGCCCATTGGACTAGTTCTCATACCATCTGGTGCTTCACAAGTCATGTAACAAAGGTGCCCATTGGACTAGTTCTCATACCATCTGGTGCTTCACAAGTCATGTAACAAAGGTGCCCATTGGACTAGTTCTCTTACCATCTGGTACTTCACAAGTCATGTAACAAAGGTGCCCATTGGACTAGTTCTCATGCCATCTGGTACTTCACAACTCATGTAACAAAGATTGTGGTATGTACTATCCTGTCTGGGATGGTGTATATAAAAGATCCCTTGCTGCTAGTTGAAAAGCATACCTCAATGTGGGTTTCCTTGCTCATTATCTTTAGGTTTAACAATATGTCCAATGTCATATAACCATAAGTAAACGTGTTCTGCTTTTTCATATCTGCATTTTTATAAGTGGATTACTGTACAAAATTTTATGTTGTCAAAGTGTACTTTTAAGCCGCTAGTAAATACTTCATGTTATGACATTACCACGCTGAATGCCTGCGCAAGGAATCATATACAGTCAAATCCACTTATTTGCATACCCACAGTGCAGCTCGGTCATATGCAGTTAACTGGGTTAGTCAATTAAAGGGACATTCCTGAGTTTGCTGCGATTGTTAAGATGTTATCGACTAAAAGAGACTTTTTAACAATTGTAATTACATATCAAATATATTTCTCTGCATAAAATATTAGAGGCTGTATATTAAACATGTTTCTGATTGTTCTAATATTTGTACTAGGTTAAATTTCATTTTATTTCATAAAATTAAAAAAATGTGTAGGTACATAATTATTTGAAGACCAAATCCAGTTTGGGCCTCTTACAAATATTAACACGACCAGAAACACATTGAATATACAGACACTGATATTCTACTATATTTAATATGTAACTTTAATCATAGAAATATTTTATTAGTCAGAAACATCTTACAATGCAGCAAACTCAGGAATGTCCCTTGAACCGATAGCACCGACTTTCATTTTGTTACAGCCATCCAACTACAAAAAAGCATGGGAGACAGTTTAGCACAGTGCGGTACTTCATACCGTAACTATTATAGTTAACACATGTCTTATAAACACAAACTTTGTGCATAAAAAAGAAGTACTGACCATCCAGTAAACAAAGTGTATTAGCCATGTAGTTATATAAATGAGATAAACTTAAAACAACAATACCATCACACAGTTCATCGGTGCACATGTTTACAAAATGACGTCAGTTTTCGGAATTACCGGGCCGTTGATTGACCGAATGCATCTTACTAGTAGAATTACGTGACCATGTATGAATTTGCAGTGAAGACTGGTCTGGTGTTCTTTCCATCACAAAAGATGTGGCTAGCTTGGGCATTATTTACGATAACCAGATAATGACTTGGCTATTGTTTAGCAATTAAAGTTAAACTCGGCCAGTGAGTCGTTATCAGTTCCAGCAATCTACATTGCATGCATGACCGTTCTAATACAATTGACTGACCTTCATGCTGCAGTCTGACTGATTGGTGTGTAACAATATAGCAGATACTTTTAGTGACGATCCATAAATAACAGGGTGTTTGTTTTTTGTTCTTGTTTTTTAACAATCCAATTCAGGCGCGTATGCTGGCAGTTCAAAAATTTTACAGCTTTGTATTTATCAGCAAGTGACAAATCGTTTCTTTTGTGTTTAACATAGCGTACACTGCATCTAATGAATAAGTGAACAAGATATATTAAAAACATAACCACCTAGGATGATTGATCTCTAAACCTTTAATTATTAAGGCTCCTCAATATAACGTAATTAATATAGAACAATGATTGCCCTGAACACGTCAATCGAATACGGCATCAATAGTTGAGTTCGAACAGGCGGTAATTTTAAAAATAATGACTCAGAGAGTGAAATAAACTTGTGATCGACAGATTAACTTACCTGTTGTAGAGATGTCCTCTGATTAAAATCTGTGTATTGCAAACAAAACATGTAATTCTTAAATAGGGCATTGTGATTGACACTACACACGTTGACTGGTGATTACAGTTGGCGTACAACACATGTGACAGAGTGAGCACAAACAAAACAGATTAATCGGTGACAGAGCTTCTAGATTATGGTAGCCCCACTCCCATGGCTAGTGATATTCAATGTTGTAGTAAATAACTACTATTGCCATGCCCGACGGCTAGTGAAAACAAATCGTCAAATATTTCAGTTAAGTTTATTTTGTAAATATGAATATCCTGCCCACCCCAACCTCCCTCTGTTAGTGTTTTTAAGCTCTATCTCACTCTTTAGGTGATATATCCAATTATTACTATTATTTAGTAAAATTGTATTAGTAGTGGATTTTATTGTGGCTAATACATTTTCAAATTCACTGATTCCATGGCTAGTGGATTTTATTGTGGCTAATACATTTTCAAATTCTCTGATTCCATGGCTAGTGGATTTTATTGTGGCTAATACATTTTCAAATTCTCTGATTCCATGGCTAGTGGATTTTATTGTGGCTAATACATTTTCAAATTCTCTGATTCCATGGCTAGTGGATTTTATTGTGGCTAATACATTTTCAAATTCTCTGATTCCATGGCTAGTGGATTTTATTGTGGCTAATACATTTTCAAATTCACTGATTCCATGGCTAGTGGATTTTATTGTGGCTAATACATTTTCAAATTCTCTGATTCCATGGCTAGTGGATTTTATTGTGGCTAATACATTTTCAAATTCACTGATTCCATGGCTAGTGGATTTTATTGTGGCTAATACATTTTCAAATTCTCTGATTCCATGGCTAGTGGATTTTATTGTGGCTAATACATTTTCAAATTCTCTGATTCCATGGCTAGTGGATTTTATTGTGGCTAATACATTTTCAAATTCTCTGATTCCATGGCTAGTGGATTTTATTGTGGCTAATACATTTTCAAATTCTCTGATTCCATGGCTAGTAGATTTTATTGTGGCTAATACATTTTCAAATTCACTGATTCCATGGCTAGTGGATTTTATTGTGGCTAATACATTTTCAAATTCTCTGATTCCATGGCTAGTGGATTTTATAAACATTCTACAAGCCCTGCAGTGATTTATTTCAGCTTTTTTTTCTTCAAAATTTTGATAGATTTGCTCAGTACTTAACCAAAATAAATCTTAGTTATTTTCATGTGCCAATATTTAATCTGTAGTCTGTGCAATTAACGGGATGTTTTGTAGTGTTAAAAGGGCAAATGGTTCCATGTTGGGTGAAATTAGTCGATTAACCAAATTATGCTATAAACCAATATGCAAATAAGTGGAGTTGACAGTATATGGAAAAGGTACTGTGTATTTGTACTGTATTGATAAAATCACATTAATAGAAAGTGGGCCTTCCTTTAAATCATTTTCATTACTTTTTCCTAAGCCTCTTGAAAAGGGCAACAGCAAAATATATCATAAGGTTATTTGTAGAGTTTTCAAATGTAATATATAATATTATTTACTGAATATCATCTGTTACAGGCGAAAGAATAACGAATGGTGTTGCGAGACCTGTGGCAAGTGGTACCCATCGCGGAAGTCCCTGATACGCCACCAAAAGTATCACCTAGAAGCGAGTTTTGAATGTGAAACATGTCACAAGAAGTTCCACCACCAGTGGCACTACACGACACACAAGTCTGCTCACACCGAGGCCTTCCTGTGTCCCACGTGCGGCATTCGCTTCAAGCACAACACTTCACTGCAGAGGCACGTCGACCAGGTGCACAACAACAAACCACAGTTCTCATGCGACCTCTGCAACTCAGGTTTTATGACCAAAGAAAATCTCGATGGACACAAGGTGAAGAAACATAATTTTCACAAACAGTTCTTGTGTGGAGGTTGTGGGGCGGAATTCACCTTCAAGAAGAACCTAAAGTACCACGAAGAGAAAGTGTGCGGCAAGCGAGACACGTCCGGCTTTGCCTTCACCTGCCACCTCTGTCCTAAAGCGTTCAAAAGCAAGAAGAACTTGAAGCAGCATGTGCACGGCCACAACGAGCCGACGTTCACCTGCGAGCACTGCGACAAGGTGTTCAAGTGGAGGTCATCGCTCAACCAGCACATGCGAGCAAACCACAACGTCCACGCCAAGCCGGGCAAACTGGTCAACATGTTCGATAGCCGCGAACCAGGACTGTTTCCGCACCAGTGCAGGATGTGCAAGAAGTTGTTCAAGACAAGAAAAGCTCTCCGAAAACACACCACGGTGCACAATCCACCCACTCTGATCTGTCAGTTCTGCAAGAAGGAATTCCGGTGGAAGTCGTCCTTCAAAGACCACCTCAAGTTAGTGCACGATTTCGACTATGTGGCAGCTGGCCTGTTCACACAGAACAAAATGAAGAAATCGGTCGAGAAATCCATAGAAAACCTTGAATTTGTTTCAAATCCATATGTAGATAAAATGCATCACATAGACATGATTACACTGCAGCAGCCATCCATGGAAAGTGTAACTTCCAGTTTAATGCAGTTATCCAAGGTGTCTGTAGAAGATACTGCTGCATCTGGAATGTTGGCCATGGCAGAGACTCCTGTGACTGGAATCATTGGCGAAGAAGAGCCGCCCGTGTCATGTATGATGTCCTTTCCAAAGACGTTTGATGACAACCCCGTGTCTGGACTGGTGACAATGACACGCATGTCTCTGGAGAACCGAGACGTGTCCAGCATTATGTACATGTCCAGACAGGTGGACTACAATAACCAGGGCCTGTGGCCAAAGACTTCGGCTGAGATTGATGCAGTCACTGGAATGATGTCTCTTCCCAAAAGTGAGGAGATGCACAATTCGTACCTTTGACATCCATGTACATTACACACAAACTCTGATAGTGTCTCCGTCTTGGCAACTTAGGGCACTGTTATGTTAGTGCATAGTGACAATTTCGCACACATCACTACAGGGAACATTTTGTTTTCAAAATCTGGATTAGCGATATTTCTAGTCAGTTGAAAATTGAATAGCAATTACTGTTTAATGTTTTTAAAAATTGGCGTAGCGAATCTCGACGCAATACTGAACAATGTTTCCGGGACTAGAAGCACCATTAGAATGATCAATACCAGCAGTATTATGTCATTATAATAAGGGGAGATCATTCAATATTCTTGGGGTCCACTAATGACACATGCTCATGGCTTTTAACCTACATCATAGCGTATAGCCTTATGTGCAGACCAGAGTTCCATTCAATGCAGTCTTTTTGTGTATGTTGGCTAATTTTATTATTAGCTCATCAAATACACCGGTATCATTACCTTTACGTGTTAACATTGTTTTAAGGAATGCCTCAGTAATTTTAAACACATTGATCCAATATTTAGCACTAGTTGGTTAATAGCACACACACGCAACTGCTGAAATAAATTGAAGTGTTTAAAAATATTAGAAGTTTAATAACTCAGTTTTAATACGCATACAAAAATCTTAATTGTACAGCATTTTTAGTGCACTTATTATTTTGTTGAATAACAACAAAATAAGTAAATGTATTTCGGTACAAATGAATATTGATGTAAACTTCTTCTGCGCATTAGACCAACTCGTATGACGAAGGTTGAGGTATTGGACACCTTTACCTCTGTAGTAAATGTCAATGTGTGTGTGTAATTGTGCACTGCAGTAAAATGTGAACTACTTCTGTGCATTAGACCAACTCGTATGACGAAGGTTGAGGTATTGGACACCTTTACCTCTGTAGTAAATGTTAATGTGTGTGTGTAATTGTGCACTGCAGTAAAATGTGAACTACTTCTGTGCATTAGACCAACTCATATGACGAAGGTTGAGGTATTGGACACCTTTACCTCTGTAGTAAATGTTAATGTGTGTGTGTAATTGTGCACTGCAATAAAATGTGAACTACTTCTGTGCATTAGACCAACTCGTATGACGAAGTTTGAGGAGCTGGACACCTTTACCTCTGTAGAAAATGTCAATGTGTGCATGTAATTGTGCACTGCAGTAAAATGTTGTCATCACAAGCATCAGGATTTCATATTGTATGAGAGACTCTTTTTCTTTTTTTTCCCAGCAGAACCCAGCAGAAAGTTTTCTAATCATGGTTGCAGTGAATTATGTTACATGATAATGAGCAACAGACTATCAGTTCTGGAAATATTTGTTTCCATGAAATCCAGGGCTTACATCATGCAATTGGAATGTTGTCATTATGCAATAAACCAATTATTTTACTAGTATTTGTTGTTATGTTGGACTCTTATCCACGATATCTTAACCACGATTGGGAATTCTTGTCAGGTTGGTTTGCCATGTAAATTATCTAGGAATGTTATTAGTTCCCTACCAGTCCAACCAGAGGGAACTATAGGGCCTACCTCTGTCCTGTCCATCTGTCCCACATATAGTTTACTGGACACTTTTTCTTCACAATATTGAGCAAAAAGTTTGTGTATAGCTTTATTATGTACTGTCACAGTTCAGGTTTGACTTCCAGGGCCATTTCCCTCTTTTTGACAGAGTTGTTCCCCTTGAACTTACGAGAACAGATTTTTTTTTTCTGGACTTCTTCTTTTTGTTTTTTTTCACAATGCCTCAAGATGATGAGCTGAAATTAGGGTTATAGCTCCCACCCAGAGCCAGTTTTAATGACCCAGTGGGTAGGTGTAAGACCACTACACCCTCTTTTCTTTCACTAACCACTAGCAACTAACAACTAACCCACTGTCCTGGACAGATAGCTGAGGTGTGTGCCCAGGACAGCGAGCTTGAACCTTAATTGGATATAAGCATGAAAATTATTTAAAATGAAATAAATTTAAAAAGCACCTTATGGCAATCATCAAAAATAAACAAATAAAAGTGGATTGATCTTTATCCTATTAGAATCGGATATCGTGTTGTTCCAAGATGTGCAACATCAACATATTTCTTGTCTGGAGCCCATACAGAATAAATTTGTCTTGTACGACAATGTCCAACAAAGCTGGGTCGTTGGCCTATAGATTGACATGAAAATGTCTTCAAAAATACACCATTATCGCTGAATGATGAGATTTATTTTAAAGATGTAATTGTGCAAAGTTAGAAAGGTTCTTTAGCATGGTTACAAATGCCACATTTTTCTGTTTGTACACATAACTAATTGGTGCTTATATCATAGGTAGTGCAAACCGAGTCGTGTTCAGGATGACGGATTCCTATTACATTGTAACAGAACTTCAGAAATCGGTTAGTACACAAAATCTCGCAACCTGCAGGGTTTTTCTAGAGAGGAATTACCAATAAAGGGCACTGGTCTACAGTATCGTGAAATTCATTATATATAGACATATCTTTCTAGAGAGGAGTTGCCAATAAAGGCCACTGGTCTACAGTATCGTGAAATTCATTATATATAGACATATCTTTCTAGAGAGGAGTTGCCAATAAAGGGCACTGGTCTACAGTATTTTAAAATTCATTATATATAAAGAAATATCTTTCTAGAGAGGAGTTGCCAATAAAGGGTACTGGTCTACAGTATCCTGAAATTCATTATATATAAAGAAATGTCTTTCTAGAGAGGAGTTGACAATAAAGGACACTGGTCTGAAATTCATTATATATAGACATATCTTTCTAGAGAGGAGTTGCCAATAAAGGGCACTGGTCTACAGTATCGTGAAATTCATTATATATAGAAATATCTTTCTAGAGAGGAGTTAACAATAAAGGGCACTGGTCTACAGTATCCTAAAATTCATTATATATAAAGAAATATCTTTCTAGAGAGGAGTTGCCAATAAAGGGTACTGGTCTACAGTATCCTGAAATTCATTATATATAAAGAAATGTCTTTCTAGAGAGGAGTTGACAATAAAGGACACTGGTCTGAAATTCATTATATATAGACATATCTTTCTAGAGAGGAGTTGACAATAAAGGGCACTGGTCTACAGTATCCTAAAATTCATTATATAAAGACAGAGTTTCTCCAAGAACACAGATTCTCCACAAAAATTAAAGTAATTGTATTACACTTTAGGTATTCGATGGATATTCATAGAATCTGGAAATGAGAATTAACACGTTTAGTGGGAAGCCCAGTTGATGGACTCTTTTCAGAACAAGAAAAACTTGATCAGAACAAGCAGTTTATTTCAGGTAACAATACATGTATGCTGCATAGGATACATTGACATCAATAAATTACAGATTCATGGTAATAAAAAGCACTTTAAATAGATGGACTTATTCTCCATGCAGATATTAACGGTATGGTATGAAACAATATCACGACATTTCTCTGCACTGGCCCTAGTTTTAAGGTAGTGTATATTGGAGCTTTTTAAACCTTAAATTACACATTGCTTACAACTGTCAATAATTTGATAAATCCATGTGTTTCTGATCATTCTGATGTTTCTTGCCGCTAACACATTTGATGTGATACAGAAAAGGTACATACCTTTGAAACTAAGGTCGGTGACTCTTTTAAAGTAACAGACACTACTTTTGAAATACTACAACACATTTTTCCCTATTAAAGCCCATTTTTGATAAGTAACAGACACTACTTTTGAAATACTACAACACATTTTTCCCTATTAAAGCCCATTTTTGATAAGTAACAGACACTACTTTTGAAATACTATAACACATTTTTCCCTATTAAAGCCCATTTTTGATAATTACAATCAGATATTACTAACATTTTATTTAGAATATCACTTTCCACATATCTGAAGTGTTTATGATCATCTTGGTGTTTGTAGTGCCATCAAATGCATTGTTCATAATTCTAAAAATGAACATATGTCTTTAAAGTGATAATGTGAGCTCAAGTCTATTTTTATAGAGTATTTCCATGTGTCTCTGGCACTGGCTAGTATGTATTGGTGTATGAATATCTGTATGTATGTCTGTATCTGTATGTATGTATGTATGTATGCGTGCGTATATATACTCTTCAAAAAAGTACGGGAACCTGAAATATTAACGTTAATATCAGCTATTAGACCAAACATACGTTTTGACTACAGACATCCTAGTAAAGAACATTCAGGTCTGTTTATCAACACATCGAAACACATTCCATAGTTTACACATGCATCACGTAGTTGCTCCGTATACATGCATGGGGTGTCGTTCTCAATTTTGACAATTTCCAGGAAGGTCGATTAATCACTGTGGAACATTATTTCTGTCAATCGTTTTCATTTTGTTGATCATATAGTTGTTCTTGGGGGTTTTTTTAGTCATTTTTATTGTTTGAATTTGCGATTTACTGATTAAAAAAACGTCAACTTTCAAATTTCACTTCTGACCCTAATCGTCCTTCAAGATCTTTGGTGGTCATAAAACTTACTGTAATACTGAACTACCGGTTGTAATGTTTGCCCAATTAATTCACTATTATCATATAACCATTCCCCACAGCTAATATGCTTTACAATTTTGGCAATTGGAAATTCTTAATAGAGTTCCCCTACTTTTTTTGAAGAGTATATATATATATATAATACATTTAACACTCGCACACATCTACATCTAAATTGAGTGTGCAATTATAGTCTTTCACTAAAAAAATGGTATTGAAAACCAAATTGAATTCACTATTGGCATCATCAATATTAGTTTAAAATACAAAGTTGTAATGTGCCGATGAATGTCAGTAGTGTGGTGTTGACTGTCTAAAGCACGATGAATGTCAGTACTGTGGGTTGACTGTCTACAGCACGATGAATGTCAGTAGTGTGGTGCTGACTGTCTATAGCACAGTGAATGTCAGTAGTGTGGGGTTGACTGTCTACAACAGGGTGAATGTCAGTAGTGTGGGGTTGACTGTCTACAGCACGATGAATGTCAGTAGTGTGGTGTTGACTGTCTATAGCACAGTGAATGTCAGTAGTGTGGGGTTGACTGTCTACAACAGGGTGAATGTCAGTAGTGTGGGGTTGACTGTCTAGAGCACGATGAATGTCAGTAGTGTGGTGTTGACTGTCTACAACATGATGAATGTCAGTAGTGTGGGGTTGACTGTCTACAGCACGATGAATGTCAGTAGTGTGGTGTTAACTGTCTATAGCACGGTGAATGTCGGTAGTGTGGGGTTGACTGTCTACAACAGGGTGAATGTCAGTAGTGTGGGGTTGACTGTCTACAACGGTGAATGTCAGTAGTGTGGGGTTGACTGTCTACAACACAGTGAATGTCAGTAGTGTGGGGTTGACTGTCTACAGCACGGTGAATGTCAGTAGTGTGGGGTTGACTGTCTACAATAGGGTGAATATCAGTAGTGTGGGGTTGACTGTCTACAACAGGGTGAATGTCAGTAGTGTGGGGTTGACTGTACAACAGGGTGAATGTCAGTAGTGTGGGGTTGACTGTCTACAACACGGTGAATGTCAGTAGTGTGGTGTTGACTGTCTACAGCACGATGAATGTCGGTAGTGTGGGGTTGACTGTCTACAGCACGATGAATGTCAGTAGTGTGGTGTTGACTGTCTACAACAGGGTGAATGTCAGTAGTGTGGTGTTGACTGTCTACAGCACAGTGAATATCAGTAGTGTGGGGTTGACTGTCTACAACAGGGTGAATGTCAATAGTGTGGGGTTGACTGTCTACAACAGGGTGAATGTCAGTAGTGTGGGGTTGACTGTCTACAACACAGTTAACTCCCAACACTGGATATCAGTTTTGGTTGCAATCACTCAGAGTGACTCTTTGCTGTCACAGTTGGTGTGATCCCTCATTTTGCATACAATACTGTCACTTTCATGTAAAAATAGTGTGAAATTATCACCTGTCATAACGTGGATCAATAATCACAATGCACAATTGCCTGGTAAATGATGAAAGTTCATAAATAGTCATCATACCATACATTTTGGTATATAACAGAACGTTTTACTTCAGACTAACAAAACCTTTTTAATGATGAAAGTTCATAAATAGTCATCATACCATACATTTTGGTATATAAAAGAACATTTTACTTCAGACTAACAAAACCTTTTTAATGACTGAAAATGACATATTACATGTAAATACATTTGTCATGATACATTTTGTTTTAATACCACGTCACAATTCACTGCTCTAGTTTTAGAGATCACTACACAATATTGATGTGTACTGATACATGTTTTTGGTTGTCCTAATGTCAGTACTAACTAGAAGACCAAACTGGATTTTTACCTTCAACTAATTTTGTATGCACCCCAAAACAAAAAACATATAAGGATAAAAATGAAATTTGAGCTACAAGAAATATTAGGATAGTGCGAAACATGCAGTATATTCATTGCAACTTAAAACCATCCCATTGGTCTAGTCATAGCAACACAAGTTTGTTCATTTGTCAAACTTAAAATGACATTGTCAGGCACTATCATAGCTATTGAGGTCACTTTATATTGGCACTTTGTGTTAGTGAACATTATTGTCCAAGTACAAACAAAAAGAATTCAAATAAAACATTATCCAATTTGTTCTTTTATTAATAAGTATCATTTAAATTTAAATAAATAAAGATTGTCTGTTATATCTTTTATGATCTATCGAGGTATGAACCAAACAAAGCAAGGCAAACTTTTATGTGATTAGGTTTGCCGGTTCACTATATGTGCATGCCTTTTATGTGATTAGGTTTGCTGGTTCACTATACGTGCATGCCTTTTATGTGATTAGGTTTGCCGGTTCACTATACGTGCATGCCTTTTATGTGATTAGGTTTGCCGGTTCACTATACGTGCATGCCTTTTATGTGATTAGGTTTGCCGGTTCACTATATGTGCATGCCTTTTATGTGATTAGGTTTGCCGGTTCACTATACGTGCATGCCTTTTATGTGATTAGGTTTGTCGGTTCACTATACGTGCATGCCTTTTATGTGATTAGGTTTGCCGGTTCACTATACGTGCATGCCTTTTATGTGATTAGGTTTGCCGGTTCACTATACGTGCATGCCTTTTATGTGATTAGGTTTGCCGGTTCACTATATGTGTATGCCTTTTATGTAATTAGGTTTGCCGGTTCACTATATGTGCATGCCTTTTTTGTTTTGTTTGTTCCTACTTCTGTGAATCTGTATGAAATAACTGACAATCATTAGGTCAATATGTAAACACTGATATTCCAAATAAGAATGTTTGTTTAATATGTACTTTTTGTGAATAAAAAGGTTTTATTAAACACTTCTTACAAGGACTACAAACTGAGAACTCTTAATTCATTGAATCCCTTGTTGTTTTTAAAAATGATCTTTTCATCACAAACATTGACAACTTGTGTTGTAGTACAGCAATACGAGCATACTGGTTAAAACAGAATCACTGTAGAACAACACCGGATACTGTTACCGTGGTTACTTGTTGTTTTTAAAAATGATCTTTTCATCACAAACATTGACAACTTGTGTTGTAGTACAGCAATACGAGCATACTGGTTAAAACAGAATCACTGTAGAACAACACCGGATACTGTTACCGTGGTTACTTGTTGTTTTTAAAAATGATCTTTTCATCACAAACATTGACAACTTGTGTTGTAGTACAGCAATACGAGCATACTGGTTAAAACAGAATCACTGTAGAACAACACCGGATACTGTTACCGTGGTTACTGGTATTGTGCTTACTGTTACCGTGGTTACTGGTACTGTGCTTACGTGTCATAGCTGTAATCTTGTGAAGTAGCTTGGCACCAGCATTGATATTATGTTTCCTCCAGTAAAAAGAAATATATTCATTGATTATTCATTGCATTTTCATGGCCCTTCAAAGTTATGTCTGAAATTTACAAATTTCAATAATGACTAGGAAATAGCATAATTACATATATTTAACATGAAACATTTTTATGTTCACTTCTAATTATATGGCATATAACATACATTTATATATAACATGCATTACAGTGACATACACACTTGTATAACATATACATCGGAGTGACATGTACCAGGTATATTACATTGGCAGACATGTACATGTATATAACATGTCATAGCGACATGCATTTAATAATTATAATATGTCTCTGTAACATATTTATACAACATATGAAGAGTTCAGGCGCAAAACGCGATATAAACCATTTTTTTTCTAGTTTTTAGTTAAAGCCATTATTGTATGTCAGTAAAGGCTAATCGTAGGCCCACTGATTTGCTGCAAAACATGATTGATCCTTATGAAATTGTATTGGGTAAATCCCGTTTTTCTTTATCAAAACGTGATATATGCCAATTAATTTTATTTTTTTACTCAAAATGAAAAACGAATATATCACGTTTTGCGCCTGAACTCTTCATATGCTACTGTAATATCGACCTATATGACATCATCGTGACACATATATGTAAATAACAAGACTAGTTACAGGGGTGATGTTCACATCACTATCTACTAAAATAACAAATTCTGAAACAAATTATCCTTGTCTTGCACACTGGATGAACTATACCAAATGAAATTGATATCACCCGTTTTGTAACATATAATATGTCTGTGTCTGCACGTATTCTTGTGAGAGTCTTCATGTATCTTTGTTGTGTGTGTCTGTGTGTGTGTCTGTGTTCATGTGTGTGTGTGTGTGTGTGTGTGTGTGTGTGTGTGTGTGGTATTTTGTGTGTGTGTTATACACTGGCAAAAGAATACCACCTCAAATATAACTGCCAATGCAGGACTGTTTACACAGTGTAAATCACACTACATAGAATACAAATATAATATGTACTTTTCTCCTCAGTTCAATATTCTACCTAAGTCACAAGGATATCATTTCTTCTTTCTTTTCTTACACACAGTGTCATTTATCTTTATCGTTTTTCATGGTTTACATTTTTCTCAAACATATGTAACTATCCAACATCAACTATTCATTTGTATGTCAGATAAACTGACATTTGTGGAATACATATTCAGTGTTTGTTATCATCTAGAATTCAAGGAGGAATTCTTGTGTAATATTCATGGCTCTAGCTATGTGCAGCAGTAGGCAACTGATTGTTTCAATCTCATTCACAATGGCTCATCTAATACATTAGCTGGAATCTCAAACACCAGTGAACATCCGCTTTGTATTCATCATCTGTAACTGAGCTATTGCATGGAGACTGACACTGGATTTACAGGTAATTCCTGAACTTTAAGTACCCATATTTTGGCACTGTTATTTCCAAATATTTCTTGTTGATAGGTTCATATCAAAATCTGTCAGACTTCCATAAGTGATCTTTGGTAGCCATTTACTAGTATTTGACAATGACTGATGATACTGAAATATACATTTTTGTAATGTACATCATGGTCAATTAATGGCCATTAAAGTTTACTTGAATAGTCTGATAAATGCTTTACGTAAGTTTACCTATGGCCATTTCCTATGAACCTAACGTTAACAACAAGAAATGTTTGGACACAACAGTCACCAAAATAGAGGTACATTATTTGAAATTTCAAAAATAATAATTCCTGTAAATGTAAGGCCAGTCACTGTGGAATTACATATTTGGATATATTCACTATATGTAGGACAATCGCCCATCATATTTGGATATATTCACTATATGTAGGACAATCGCCCATCATATTTGGATATATTCACTATATGTAGGACAATCGCCCATCATATTTGGATATATTCACTATATGTATGACAATCGCCCATCATTTCAGAGCGTGACTGTGTGCTTTCAAAGAAGTCTGTGTTGCCCATCTTGCATACAGCGCACAACAACGGACCAAGATGACTGTTGCTAATCAGAACCTGTTTTCTTATTGATGGTTCTGCCATGATTCCCAATTGAAATAAAACTTGACCACTTAGATTGTTTGGTTCATGCAAGGATGATGATGTGCATGCTTTCTTATGACTAATAAGAGGGGTTTTTCAGTTCTTACTTGCATCATTTAAAATTATAAACAGATGGTCAGTGTTCAGTTGAATCACGGATCACAACTGAATTGTGAACAAGAAATTGTGCTTAAATGTTATTCACTCAGCATATGTCACAATTTAATCCATAAAACAAAATCTGTTGATTTGACTCTATTGAACTCCTACAGTGAGGTACACAATACTTCTCCATTTAAGCTACATTCTTGTAAGCCAATAGTATTGTTTGCTGCATATTCAGTATATGTATCAACAAACAAAGTCGACTATCGGCCAGTAGTTAGAGTGGGTTATCATCGCAGCAGGACACAGTAGTAATGATCCACAAACTCCCAGCAGTATCCTCAACTGCTGACTCTTCCAGTTCCTTTCACACATTATACTTCGGACACCATCATGACTTGTGCCCCATTCTTTTCTTCTTTGTACAATAAAATATTTTTTCAATCAATCAACCATCGGAGCACAATATGTCACGTAAACGATTGTTCTGTTTTGATGTTGGTTAAGCAACTTCCGATTCACACAAACAGCCAATGGGTTAAGAGTGTTAGGATTAGATTACTCACGTAAATATAATTCACATAACCAAACAATTGATTCTAGGTAAAGCCATGTGAACTAACTTCCGGTTGCTGTAGATTTTGAAATATTGTCCCTTACTCCATCCACACAGAAATAAAAACATGTCCAGCTGGCCAACTGTGCACATTGGACTTTATTGCTAGGTCTTCGCCACGAAAGGTAAGTGATCATTCCCGCCCCTCACTTGGAAAGTTATATGGAGAGCAGCAAACTGATTGCCTTGCAACAACATTTTTGAAATTTCATGCAATTGCTCATCTAGCACCATTTCAGGAGAGTGATCTTCAACTCATGGTGAAGACTGTTGCCTTTTTGTGCCATGTGGTGCAGTTTAAAGCAGTATGTTTTTATCAGTCATTAGTGCTGGTTTCAGCCTTTGTCTGTTCAACAGTCCATTATAGTTTATATGCACAATTCTACCAGAAGATAGTAAGACAGAAATGGACGGAATCATGCAGGCAGTCTCCAACAGTTTAACACAGTAGCCAGCTGGTCCCCACATACAATAAAGGTAGAGAATCACTGATCTAGGTTGTTGTCATCTACACAGTGGAGGAGTTATTCGTGAGGTATGGCGGAGGAAGTCTATAGGGGGGAGGATCAGTGTGAGGCTGGTAATACGGAGGGGGAGACTTTGGTTTCCTGTGTCCAGACCCAGTCCTGCTACCTGTGCCAGTGTTACTAGCATTATCTGAGGGTGAATCATCTTCAAAGTAGTATGTCGTTCTTGGTGATGATGAAAGACTTCGGTTGGTGTCATTGGGTAAGACGATCGGTTTCTTTGGTTTCAGTGCTGTGTCTTCTTCCAGTTCATCAGGAAATATAACCGGGTGTCTGTCATTTGTGAAAAGAGGTTTCTCCAATTTCTGTTGTTGTCGTCTTCGCTTCCGTTTACGATTAATCAAGAGAATAATGAGCAGAATAAGCAGCAGCAGCAGTAGTGCTATCATGACTGGTAGAACAACCTGAGCCCAGATGCTCAACCCTGACCCTGATGATGATGAAGATGTGGTGGTGGTCAACCGATCAAAGGACTCCGTTGTGGCAACAGGTGGCAGGGTGATTTTTTCAGCACATACTCCCTGTGGCTCGTATTTGACATCTTTGAGGCGGAAGTTTGATCCCAAGTGACGATTCAGAGAGTTCCTCACCTTACCATCTTTCCTGACTAGTTTGTGATACAAGTGACCGATAGCCTTTGTGTGGCAAGTGTTCCCATTGAGAGTCGTGTTGCTCCAAGCCAGAACGAGCGAGCCAACTTCAATGTCCATCACCAGAATGTGCTCAGCTGAAGCATCTCCAAAATACGAGCTCAGCTTGTTCAGTAGGAAACTGAGGTTGTTCCGGTGTTTCATGAATTCTGCAAAGTTCACAGCAAACGTCATGACAAACTTGTGGGTGAACCGGGTAAAGGAGGACGGATTTACATACAGCTTGATGGCATCCTTGGCCATCATTCCACCCGAATCTTCAGCCACAAGAACCACCATCATGTTGTGGCTTGTGTCAAGATCAACTGTCAAGGGCAAACCGGTTATGACTTGCTTCTCCGAGTCAAGCTGGAGCCAGAAGTCTGGAGGAAGAACCTGTCCATGTGGAAGAGTCATGGACAGTTTGAGGGCACGTGTGTCACCATCCTCTATGTCATAGAAGACACCTCGAGGAACGGGAAACTCAAAATACTTGCCAAGGCTGGCAGAGATGAAGTCCACAGGGTTTTCAAGGAATGGAGCATTATTTACAGCTGAAATGAAAGCAGACAAAACCATTAGAACCAAATATAACGTTTTATTTGTCACTGTTTTCATTAATGCCTGACTCTGTTCCATACTCAACCTCTGGTTTTGCCAGAGACTGGACCAATAATGGATAGAAGCACATAAATAAAATTACCTAAACTTCAATAAGGAAAGTGCTTGTATAGAAATTGTCACCTTCGGGTTATATAAAGAATGACTGGTCTGATGAGACTGGCGTTGTTCTGTGAAGGTTAGAATTTGACATTCAGCCTGAGCAGGATAAAACCAATAAACTACATAATAATATCTTGAGGCATATGTGGCATTGTGGTAAAAAAAAGTCTGGAAAACTATATGTGGGACAGACAGACAGACAGACAGACGGACTGACAGACAGACAGACAGACAGACGGATCTACAGCAGACAGACATACATGAAACAAAACCTATAGTCCCCTCTATTAATTTGGACCGGTACGGGACTAAAAATAATTGAAATGAACCATTTTATTTAACAGCTTTACATTTTACAGAGTAGTAGGTCCACGAATATTCATTGCCTTGTTGTCAGAATATTTATACACCAAAACAAACTAGGTCTTATTCAAATAATATATTTTATAATACTAAATATATTGTAATTATTATTTAACATTGCATCATTAGTTATTTTATAGTGTTCACGGTCAATATACTATTCCTTAGCTGATCATAACTAAAGTACTGTCGGAAATAGAATAAAAATGATTTTCGTCGATTATTGCTTACATATTAAACAGACAAGTAAATATTTTGTAAATATCTATTTAATGATAGTCTACCTAATTTAGCATTTACTTGTTTGGGCTCTCATTGATGTACCCGTACAAGGTGGTGTTTACTCTTGAAATTAAAATAAAGATGTCAGTAAACAGGAGATTTGTCACCTTTATTGGAACAATCTGATCGATATGTGTCAATTTCAACCCGTTTACTGACATCTTTCTTTTAATTTCAAGAGTAAACACTACTTTAGTGTAAAAGTAGTTTTGTGCCAAAAGCTATATTTTTGGTCTGTGAAAGTTATCTAGTCATCATATCTTGATCTTGCAGTGATTGCAGGATAAAATGTCCATTTTTCCAAAAATTATTTCTGCCCATATGCCTACAAATAGTGCTAATGAGAAAATTGGGCATTAAAAACATTCCATGGCATATTCCTTCTGACCCCTAGTAAGTGCCATTCCATACATACATACATACTATACCTTGTTCCTTAAAGACCCTGTTTCACATAGCAACCTACCATTGAACCATGATTATTACCGTGTATTTGGAAGTTTGATAGGCTGCTAAAAGGAAAGTTTAGTTGTAATGTAAAGTCACTACATTGACATAATAAACAAGTGGCATTCACCAGCAGTTGTGAAATTAAAAATGAAATGAGTGTTCCTTTCCTTTACTTAAAATGTGTAACAAAAAGTCAGTTGAAGTTATCTCATAGAAGTATCACAAATTCAAACACAATAACCCTAAAATAACAATAGCATGTTAGCAGCTAGGTTTGTTTGTGATATCTATATTTTGTTTCGTTTCAGTTATAACCTTTTTTTGAAAAAAGATTTTGCAAAAATATATGAATGTTTTAAGTTAATAATTGAATTCAAAACTTGCAAACATCCTGTATTACTTAGGAAGTTTACTAAATTCTTGAAGTGTCAAATAAGTGATGGTATTACAAGATGAACCAAGTCTCTTTAGCCCTTATGATTGTCACTCTACACTATCTTGAACTGGAGGGTTTCAGACGATTTGACAATTTTTAGGAGGAGGGTGGCCACCGGACTATTTAAGTGTATTTCAGCTGCTGAGTGAATGAATGTTTAATGACATCACAGGACAAAAATATACATTAGCTATTGGGTGTCACACAAAGGTATGTACATGAATGTGAGTATTATTCTATTGGGTGTCACACAAAGGTATGTACATGAATGTGAGTATTATTCAGCTGGCCACGTCATCTACAGAGTCAACCCTCCATCACACTATCAGTACCAAAAGAAGACAAACTGAAATAAATTGTATACCTGCAGTAGATGTTTTGCTGAAGAAGGGTGGCCATGTCATACGAGGATGTGTGTTGAATGTTACCGGGCCACCAGTCTGTTGTGTGGTCCGTTCTGTCTTCTTCCAGTTCTTTTGAGTCCTTGTTGTGCTTGTTTTCATCTTCACAGTGATCATCTTATCTGTCATGTCATGCTCTCCACTCGATGCAGGGAACTGCAGTGATGTCATTTCACTGTCAAACAAATTAGCTGATGCTTTAGCAAACTGTCCTGAGGTTGTCTGTGGTACAATCACCCCATGAGAGGCAATCTTTGACTGGTCTGGAGCATGTATAGATGGTGTTTCTAATTCCATGACAGCAGTTGGAATTACATCAATGGGTGGAATGAGTATTGCCGACGCATTCTGGGATACAAGTTTTGATGACATCAGAGTGTACACCAGTTCTGAACTTCCTTGTAAAGGTGGTGTTGAATTCTGTGTCAGGTACGATGTAACTGTTGACAGTGCTGGCAGCAGAACCGCCGAGATGTTGCCACTTCCTTCTTCTTCATCTACCATGGGATGTCCAGACCCTGAAATCTCGGCTGATCCAGATTCCATGACACCTTCCACTGGTTTGCTGGAGTCAATCATCATTCTGGACATCATGCTGTCAATGAGAGATCTTGACATGTGTACCTGATCACTATCGCTCTCAAAGAAAAAGTCTGCACCAGGAGATTTGCTCACAACAGGGGTGCTGGAGACTGGGGAGAATTTCATCACTGATGCCATCTTCCTTGCCATGTCCGAGGCCAAATCACCCCCATCAGCTGTGCTGCCAGAGCCAGAGTAGATGAGATCTGATGATGATGATGCAGCATCAACAGACGGTGACAGTAACTGGTCTTCTGGTGTAGATATTGATGCGTATAAAGTTGATTCTAATGTCAGTCTTGTGCCGTGGTCTAAAGAGGTTCGAACAGTGTGTACGTATTCAATTTCAGTGGAGTCAGTATGCGTACCTTCCATTACCTGTTTTGACATAGTCTGAACTGAATTGGTGTGAATAATTTTGACAGATTGTGCCAGTTTGGTATGGGTTGTTTCTTCAGGCTTAATCATAATGGATTTTGTGGGCACAATGTTGATGAAATCTGTGGGTATGGCTGTTGGTCTGACCAGCACAGTACTTTCTTCCACAATAGACTTGTGTAGTCGCACATGAGCATCAGCTGTCATCCCAGACATGGGTGAATCAAGTTCCTCATCATCTCTTGTGTCACCTTGGCCAGAACCTGAACCTACTGTTTCGTCTGTAGATTTGGAAGATGTTGAGTAAGGATAGCTGTGTGTTTTCCTTGGATGTGTTGCTGGAACAGATTCAGTTGGTGGCAGTGTTAATACAGACACAGGGTGATACATACTTTCACTGGAGTGAAGTGGAATGGTCCTATCATGGGAAACGTCTGTAGATAACACTGGCTCAGTTCTGTCTTCAGTTTCATGAGAAGTCCAAGATGAAGTTATTGCTGGAGGGCGAGTCTCAACTTCCGTATAAGATATTTGAAAATCTGTCTCGTATGATTGAGTGTGTGTAGTAGTGTGAACAGTTTCAGTTGGTTTGATCCATATTGGTGGTTTGGTGTACACTGGAGGTAGTTGAGAAGCTTTTGTTGAGGTAATAGACACTGTTTCACTGGATGAGATGGATGATCTCACTCGGTCTGCCAGTCTTGTTGACACTACTGATATTGCTATCTGTGGAAGACCGTGGATTTGGGAAGATGAAGAAATGGATGACTGGGTGAATGCTGGAGTATGTGTGGTCCTGTGGTCTGTATCTCTGGTGAAAGACAAGTCTTCACTGGATGTTAAAACTATTCTCTCCTCAGGCTGAGATTCCGAGACTCTGGTTGGGACTATTGGAGAGAGTACTGGTGTGGGTACGGGGGTTCTGTAACGGGCCTGTCTGCGTCGACGTTTCTGAAAATGGACAAGTGAGTTTGGTGATGCCACATACCAACCAACAATGGTCTGTCCAATTTCTTTCTCAATTCTGCCAACATTGATATTGTGTTGCAATATCTTGTCAAAGTCTGCCAAATGTTTGATGGTCGCACATTCCAGATACCATGACAGCTCTATGTTTTTACTGAGGTCACAAATGTCACCAGTGCCTGGACCAGCAGAAATGATCTGGTAACCTTTCTCTACAGCCAGCAGCTTCTGTCCACTTGATGGTAACAGAGTCAATCTCGACTGAGGAACTGATAGAAAATCAGCCATTCCCGAGATGAGGTATAGTTTTTCTGAGAGCCTTAGAGAGTGCGGTGAGACACAGAGGACCAGGTTGGCCAGCACAGTCTCGTCCTCACATGGTGCACTGTCACTGTCCTCATGAGTCGGCAGTCCTCCATACTTGACAGTCAGTTGGAAGACATCGCTCTGAGAATTACACTTCTCAGTGTGTTCTGGCACGCACACCGTGCTCACCTCGATGTAGACTGCTCCCAGGTTCTGCGATGTGGCTACACCAATCAGCTGACGGCTTGAAGAATTGTAGTTCAACCAATCAGGAATGTCTCTTTTGTCAACTTCGGTGATCTGTGAAAATACAAAATTAAGTTTTTGTTAACAAAAGGAGATTCTGTAGTAATACCTGAATGTCAGTAATGTAAGATTGAAAGTGAGATTGAATGCTAGTAACATGGTTAACTTCCCCAACTCTACGGATGAGGATGATAGTTGCAGGCATTCTTTCTTGTTAGAGTTAACTCAATAGGAACATGTAGTGTATATTTCAAGTCATGGAATCAATGTCACTGCTTTTAGGTCAACTGTCATACAATCATGTCTTGAAACACCCAGGGGCCTCATTCACAAAGCTCTCTCAGCCTCTGCTAGACAACAAAGCATCCTCTTTGCAAGTCTTTTAACATTGCACTGTGAGATCGCAAAGTTATGAGCATTTAGTGAAATAGCCCCAGGGCCCTGTTCCACGAAGCGATCTTAGTGCTATGATCACCTTAAGTACATAAGGTAGCTATGCACTTAAAGTGGTCTTAGGGCTAAGATCGCTTCGTGGAACAGGGTCCAGATGTTTTACCCAAAGGCTTCCTGTTATTACATTGAGATTACACCGTTGTAATCTGTCAGGCTCTCAATTTACCAGACAGAATTCAAACTATCTATATTCAATTATGTTTATGCTTCTGGTGCAATAATTTTTTTAAATCTGCATGTCAAAATGGAACTGATAAATTGGTATATAGATATATATACTAAATAATGCTAAAACTCATATAAATACATATTATTAAGTTTTAAAGGCATACCAACTTGCATAACATTCTTATCCCAAAACAATCTATGTACGGTAAATAAGAATTTTAACAAATAAATTACTATCAAATTAAATACACACGTAGGTTTAATCTCATATTTAATACAGGGGTGAAGATGTTCCTTCAGTTGCCTTCATACCTGTGTAGAAAAAGGATGATTTAACATATACAATTTGATGGTAATATATAGACATATTTTTATTTACATTGACAAATGTTTAAAAAAAAAAAAAATATTTGAGTTGGTATGTGTTTAAAAGATAATGTGCCACATTTAAAAATACTGTTTTAGACTTACACGCTTTTAAACACCTGCATTTCAGTAAAACAGGCTTTGTAAAATTTGGCCTAATATGTTTTGATATGAATGTTAACTTTATGCATTTTAGAGTTTTCTGTTGATGCAAACAGACAATAATGTGACATTATGACGATGCAGTACATGTGTTTTCACTCTGTGAACAATCACCAGACCTGTTTTCTCATGTCCACCACTTGGCATCGGTGGACTTATCATGGCTGATCTCCCTTGCATACAGCATGAGCAACCTGTCATTGATTTAAGAACTGCATAGCTGTGAGGACCATTTAAACAGATACTTAGTTGTTGTTTGCTAAATCAACACACACAAATTAAACTTGAACTGCTTGTAGCTGTGAGGACCATTTAAATGGATATTTAGTTTAGGATGAACTGTTGGTTACTTTTTCATCAGCAGAGTCATGCCTAGTGGATTGGGGCAGGGGGCACTTCTCACCCCCCCCCCCCCTTAAAATATTTCCTTTTTAGTTTCAAGGTTCCTTGTTTGTCTAGCTGAAGAATATCCTATATTACAGTGGCCCAATTCTTTTGACTGCTCCCCCACCCTACTTACCCACCCATCCCAAACATTTGATTAAATTAAATATCCCATCAGTTTGGCGTTTTAAAAATCTCTTTTTATAACTTCATGATAAATCTAGTTATATATTTTTAATTAACAATTAAAATTTATAATTTTTTAACATCATTAACAGACATAGGACTTACGTTAAAGACATGAGCCTAAACTTGATCATTTATATGCACCATCCCACATACAGGGCAGAGGTGCAGAAAGTACTCGCCCGCTCTCCAGATGCGAGTAAAAATTCTGACTTTAAAAATGCCGCTGATGGTAAAATAAAATTTCTGTCTTGCCTTCCAACTTCTTTAAGGAAAAAACAAATTTATAAAACCACATTAAACTAATAGATGTTAAACAAACATAATGGGCCAAATTTATGAAGCCTGTTTTTCTTAAATGCAGGTATATACTACTCAAAAGAATTTAAGGGTCAGACGATATTTTCGACATTATTTTCTGAATGTCAATTATATTAGCTAGACCATAATGTCACGCATGGTATTGTTCCATTTTGACGAAAGTGGGACTAAGCAACCCATAAATGAATTAAAATCCACTGTCATTGACACTGTCGACTAGTTCTAATGGCTTACTAGTCGACTAGTTCTAATGCTTACATTTGCACGTAAATTAGGGCGAAAGCGAAAGGTCTGCTAAGTGCCCATAACTTGCTTTTTCACAAAGCACTTCATTTGCACGCTTTGCACGTGTATTCCATGTTCCCAATGCTGAATTTCCGTATAATTGGAGCTTGCGTTCGTGTACGGTGCACACTCCAAATTCGACAATGGTACAACTTCAACTGACTATCGAAGATCGAGGAAGGGCTATTGCTTGGCTTCAGGATGGTAATACGCAAAGAAATGTTGCTCTGAGACTTGGTGTCAGTCAGAGTGTCGTTGGCCGACTGTGGCAACGGTACCAAGCAACGAATTCTGTTCGAAATCGTCTACGTTCGGGAAGACCCCAAAGCACTACAAATAGAGAGGACCGCTACATCACCAATATGGCTCTACGTTAACGCACAACCACTGCATGCCGATTACGTGACAATCTGCGGACTGCGACTGGAACTCGAGTGTCTGATCAAACCATACGCAATCGTCTGAGAGCCAATAATCTACGCTGCCATCGCCAGGCTGTTCGACCACCACTCCTACCAAGTCACAGAACGGCCAGACATCACTGGTGCACGCTTCATCTGCGGTGGCAACATGTTCAGTGGGGTCGAGTGATGTTCACTGATGAGTCCAGGTTTAGTCTCCAGTTCAACGACGGTCGGGTTCGTGTCTACAGACGTCCTGGGGAGCACTTCGCTGACGTTAACGTTAGACAACGCCACCGGTTCGGTGGTGGCAGTGTCATGGTGTGGGGCGGCATCTCTATCCACCACAGGACCCCCCTCTATGTGGTGGATGGCAATCTGAATGGAATCCGCTATCTGAATGAGATTATCCGGCCGTTGGTTCTCCCAGATCTTCAGCAGATTGGCGGCGGGGCAGTTCTGCAGGATGACAATGCCAGACCCCACTGCACCAGGATGGTAACGGACTTTCTCAGACAACAAGGTATCGCCAGGATGGATTGGCCAGCATATTCGCCTGACTTGGCCCCAATAGAGAATGCCTGGGACGAATTAGGCAGGAGAGTTCGGGATAACCATGCCCCTCCGGCCAACCTTCATGATCTGGGTCAACTTCTTATGGCAGAGTGGCAGGCCATTCCCCAAGAGTTCTTCAGACGTCTGATCAACAGCATGAGGCAACGATGTGTCGAGTGTATTCGCGCCAGGGGTGGATTCACACACTATTAAACAAATGTTCTAATGTGTAAAATCCATGTTTGACAACCTTCAACTTTGACAGCATGTCATGTGACTTTCTTGTATACAGTGACGTTTATTTGTGGGTTTTTGTAAATATGGAACAATAAATTAAATTTTTGGTGTAGTTTACATCATCAATCTAATACACTCTGAAACTTATTTGGTTATAAATTTTTGACCCTTAAATTATTTTGAGTAGTATATATTTAAATGTTGTAACTTTATGCTTCGACTGCAAGTGGAAGATGCAATTTACAATGTTCTTTGCGCAAAGCAAGATTTGAACCTCCAGCCGTTTGAACTCGTACAAACAAAACAAAACAACCCCCACCCACACACTCACCATCACCTTCATATATATGTAAAACAATAATATATTGTTCTATAGGCCGGCGGACTAGTAGAAATTCTGGCGGGCTAATATATTTTAGCTGGCTCTGGTCCTGCGGGCTAGTGAAATATTTTCCATTTCTGCACCCCTGTTAGAAGAAAAACCAGGCTTTGCAGATTCACCCCATTGTGTTGTAGAACCTTTAGGCTTCTTTGGTTAGATGAACTATTACATCAATAATCAACGCAGGACAACACATCTTGTAAATAACATTAAATGTATGTTTTTAAAATGCATAAAGCAGGGGTGCTGAATATACCTGCCCACTCATTAAATGTGAATAAAATCCAGAGAGGTGAAATTTTAAATATAATCATGATCTCCTTATTAGTTAAATAAAGCATCTGCCTATAACACATAACTGCCAACTATTTTGAACTTTGACAAAATATGTAATACTAATTGCATGTCACTGTCCAAGTACATTATTTGAATTTTTCAAATCCAAAGGCACTGATAACTCAGTCTTGCATAGCTTGGTGTACATGTTAAAGGCACAGGTGACTCAATCTTATATGTTGATTTGCATTTTATGAGTTCTGAAAACATTAACAGTTGAATTTACAAAGCTTGTTTTTGTTTTACATGTGTGTACGAAATAGATACAGAGTAAACTGGAAAGAAAGAAATACTGATTGATACCTGGTCACATGTTAAATTATGGCTGTTTGATATCTAACATGGACATTGCAAGATTTGGTTGATAAAGAGAGAAAAAACCACTTGGTGCTGCTATATCAAAAAGCAGCAAGGGATCTTCCCATAGACAGGTCAATATAAACCATAACCTTTGATGTTTTCGTCATGGGACACTGGTTTGAGTGGGGGGAAAAGTTTATCCAGGGCTATTTATCCTATAACCCCTCACACTGGAAAGGTGGGACGTTGCCCAGCGTAAAGGGCTATTTATCCTATAACCCCTCGCACTGGAAAGGTGGGACGTTGCCCAGCGTAAAGGACTATTTATCCTATAACCCCTCGCACTGGAAAGGTGGGACGTTGCCCAGCGTCAAGGGCTATTTATCCTATAACCCCTCACACTGGAAAGGTGGGACGTTGCCCAGTGTAAAGGGCTATTTATCCTATAACCCCTCACACTGGAAAGGTGGGACGTTGCCCAGTGTAAAGGGCTATTTATCCTATAACCACTCGCACTGGAAAGGTGGGACGTTGCCCAGTGTATAGGGCTATTTATCCTATAACCCCTCACACTGGAAAGGTGGGACGTTGCCCAGTGTAAAGGGCTATTTATCCTATAACCCCTCGCACTGGAAAGGTGGGACGTTGTAAAGCACTCGCCTGATGCACAGTTGATCTAGGATCGATCCTCATCGGTGTACCCATTAGGCTATTTCTTGTTCTAGTCAGTGGTATATCAAAGATATGTGCATATAAAAGATCCCTTGCTAGTAATGGAAAAATGTAGCGGGTTTCCTTTTGAATGTTTGACATCCAGTAGACAATGATTGATAAATAAGTAGTGGTGTCATTAAAGAAACCCTTGAACGTTGAGGTGAGCGCTCTGCTACTGAACTACATCCTGCCCAGTCTCTAAACTTGATCCACCATGCTATTGTGTTTTCATTTCACAGATAAGAGATTTTCTTTGTGAACTCTTCCAAGGTAAACTTGGCTTCTGAGAGGATTCCAAACAGGTGTTGGACACATGATTCTTGCCTTCTTTGATCACCAGCCAGCTTTGTAAACACCCCACACAGTGCTGCTTAGTTAACTTATCCTTAGGTTAACAGGTCACCAATCAGTTTTTGTCAGGGATTTTTTTGATGGCAATGTCTTTGTTACTCAATGTTTAGAAATACTATATTTTGGATGTGATGGCAGTAATGTCTTTGTTGCTCAATGTTTAGAAGTATTTTGGATGTGATGACAATACTGTCTTTGTTGCTCAATGTTTAGAAGTATTTTGGATGTGGTGACAATACTGTCTTTGTTGCTCAATGTTTAGAAGTATTTTGGATGTGATGACAATACTGTCTTTGTTGCTCAATGTTTAGAAGTATTTTGGATGTGATGACAATACTGTCTTTGTTGCTCAATGTTTAGAAGTACATGTATTTTGGATGTTCAATGGAAAAAGACTCTGCAAATAGCTAATTTTACATTTAATACCTATTCTATGTCTGTTTTCTTTGTGTACACATAAACCCAAACCCAAACCCCAGCATATTCATTGTGTATACGTGAAAACTAACCCAAACCCCAGCATATTCACATCATTTCTATTATTCAAACTGAAGGAACAATTACAGTTAACATTCCAGCGACAATCAATTATGGAGTTTCTTAATCAATCACCATATCAGGAAAAATCCAACTTGAAGTTGCGAAGACTGTCCAAGTATGCATAGCGATAGTATTCACACAAAACCTTTACTTCCGAAAAACACATTATATTTCAGGATTATCTAAGAAACAAAATAGTAAATAACATATCTGTCTACAAGATGTGGTAAATTATATTTTTTTAAATTAGACTCATCAAAGGCAACCAGTTTAGACAGCATTGGGCCTGGAATATTAAAGCTTAGTGATCACACACTAGCTCCACTCATCGTACACATAATCAACTTAAGTATTGCTGATGGAACCTTCCCATGTGCATTAAAAATTGCTAGAGTCACTCCAATATATAAAGGAGTGAGAAAGACAAAGCAGAGAATTACAGACCTGTCTCGGATTTTACCAACTATAACAAAAAACTTTGAGAGGTATATCTCAAATTATCTATATAAATACTTGACTAAATATAATCTCCTACATGATGCTCAGTCTGGTTTCTGTGAAAAACACTCATGCCAGTCTGCATTGGTACACCCAATTGATCAGTGGATCTTGTCTATCAATAATGATAATATGATGGGAACCATTTTCCTAGATTTAAAGAAAGCCTTTGATCTTGTAGATCATTCTATACTTCTTTATAAATGAAGCTTCTAAATTTTTCTGATCAAAGTCTCAAATGGTTTACTTCCTATCTACAAAATCGTCAGCAGATTGTCAAAGTTGGGAACTTACAATCCTCATCACAGCAAGTACTGACCGGTGTCCCCCAAGGCTCAATTCTCGGTCCACTACTATTTATTATCTACATAAACACTGCTCTATTGACATGTATGCCGATGATGCAACCATGCACACACCTAGTAACCTAACAGAACTAGAGTTAAATTTGCAGGTAGATTTATTGTGCATTCAAAAATGGTGCACAAATAACAATATGGCTCTTAATCTTCAGAAAACAACTTGTATGTTAGTAAGTACAACATACAAAATAGCCAGGCAGCACTCAATACAAATCACACTAAACAATGAAAAACTTAATGCAGTAAAATCGCAAAAGGTACTTGGTGTTTATATAGATGAGTCACTGACCTGGACAGTACACATTAGAAAAGTGATTTCAAAACTGGCGTTGACTATCTCACTTCTCAGGAGACTTAATATATGCTTAAATGAAGCTGCCAAAACAGTTTTCTATAATGCATAGTTGTTCCAATTCTCGACTTTGCTGCTACTGTTTGGGGACACTGTGCTAAGGAACAAGTGATTCAAATTCTAAAAATGCAAAAACATGCAATGACAATAATTTTTAAAACCCCATTAATAACTCCATCTAAAGACATGTTCAGGGAACTAAATATTTTACCTTTCCCTGACAGAATAAAATACCACATCAGCATATGGTGTATAAAGCACTAAATGACATTACATCTCTCCTTACCCCAATATCTGAAATCTGTAATTATAACCTAAGATCCTCTAACAAAAACAAACTTCAGTTACCAAGGCCTCATACTGAACTATATAAAAATCCTTCAGTTACTCAGGTGTTCAGATATGGAATACTTGATATTAGACACCAGAAGTCAGTTGCGAACTTTAAATGCAGCCTGAAACAATATCTCATGAATGTTTATTTGGCTGATTAGTTTTAATTCTATATAATAATTGTTTTGAGACTTTAGTGTCAATATTACATAACAGATGTCTGTTAAATATAAGATTTCTCTAGTCAATATGTATGTATGCATTTATTATAATAGTATAGTACTTAGTATACATGTATTTTCTTTTCCAGTGTTTCAATGTATTGCTGAGGGCCAACATTTGTTGATTTTCTTCTCTTTTTTCAATATGAAATTCTTTTCTCTTTTTGTTAGTTTAGAAAATAAATAAATTGTTGTTGATAGATGCGAAACAAACCAAGCTCTTTCTATTACACATGGACAAACATGTGATTTCTTGTTCATGTCAAACAGATAAGCACTTTATGGTTGTCACAAGAATATTCTGGATATTTAATTCAAAAATAGATTGACATGAAGCGTGAACCTGTTTAAATAAATACTTTTTCTGACAGGTAGTGATAAACTAAATATTTGTGACAGCGGGTTCAAATGTAAGTGTGGCACGGAGACAGGACTTGTAGAGCAAAAGAAAGGAATGTTTGTTGAATGATATCTTGACATAGTTTTCACACGCCACCTTGAATACAAAATGGGTGGTGGTTTGAGGGTGTTTCACTGATGAGGATGCAGTGTACAGTAGTCACACTGAGTGGAATGTTGAACAACCAAAGACCAAGCAGTTTCGAGAGTGGAGTTTTAATATGTTATACTAGATACATATATGAATGCCAAAAACCCCCAAAACAATTCTATTCTAATTTGTTTTGGGTTTACGTAATGTTTGGGCTAAATTGACTGGACTACATGACCATATTTTAAACTATGTCAAGATATCATTCAACAAACATTCCTTTCTTTTGCTCTACAAGTCCTGTCTCCGTGCCACACTTACATTTGAACCCGCTGTCACAAATATTTAGTTTATCACGCTTCATGTCAATCTATCTTTGAATTAAATATCCAGAATATTCTTGTGACAACTAAAAGGGCTTATCTGTTTGACATGAACAAGAAATCACATGTTTGTCCATGTGTAATAGAAAGAGCTTGGTTTGTTTCGCATCTACCAACAACAATTTATTTATTTTCTAAACTAACAAAAAGAGAAAAGAATTTCATACTGAAAAAAGAGAAGAAAATCAACAAATGTTGGCCCTCAGCAATACATTGAAACACTGGAAAAGAAAATACATGTATACTAAGTACTATACTATTATAATAAATGCATACATACATATTGACTAGATAAATCTTATATTTAACAGACATCTGTTATGTAATATTGACACTAAAGTCTCAAAACATAATTATTATATAGAATTAAAACTAATCAGCCAAATAAACGTTCATCATTTAAAGTCATTTGGGGGTGGGTGGGGGTGGAGTGGTTGAATATTATTTAAGATATAATGTTATTATCTAATTAAAGACAATATCACTGTTTATTCTAGCAACAATTAAAATGATATGTCTTAATTGGTTTCTATGATTAAACGTATCATTCAACATGAACAATTACCATGTAATTAACCAGTTTCATATAATGATTGACAGATAGCACTGGACTGCAGTACATGTGTATTCTGCAATACATATCTGCTTACATAATATAAACTTATAAAAATATTCCAAAAATCCCCAATTTTATAACTTTTTTCAATTTATTAACCCCCAAAAATGATATTTAGCATGCAGTTTGAAGAACTGATTTTTAATGTTTTGTAGAATGCATATATGAATACGAAAAACAAAAAACCATTTCTGTTTCAATTTGTTTTGGGTCAAATCATATATTGACTGGACTAATGGAGTGTTAATTATGGTTATTTCCATACTGAGGGAAACAAGAAGCTGCTGTACAAGGAAGGCAAGACATACTACAGATATTGATGTACTGAGGGGAAGTATAGTCCAGTGACAAAGCGTTTGCCTGATGAGTGGTCAGTCTGGGGTCAAGCATTGTTGGCGGAGCCATTGGGCTGTTTCTCGTTTCTGCTAGTGTCCCACCACTGGTATATCAATATGTAAAAATTAACAAATATTTGGCATCCAATAGCTGATGATTTATCAATGTGCTCTAGTGTCTTTTTACTTTGACTGAGAAAGAAGAAGCTGCTATGCAAGGAAGGGCAGTACATATCGCAGACTTTGATGTACTGGTTATGGGACACTGGTTGTGAGCAAGGAAGGGCAGTACATATCGCAGACTTTGATGTACTGGTTATGGGGCACTGGTTGTGAGCAAGGAAGGGCAGTACATATCGCAGACTTTGATGTACTGGTTATGGGACACTGGTTGTGAGCAAGGAAGGGCAGTACATATTGCAGACTTTGATGTACTGGTTATGGGACACTGGTTGTGAGCAAGGAAGGGCAGTACATATCGCAGACTTTGATGTACTGGTTATGGGACACTGATTGTGAGCAAGGAAGGGCAGTACATATTGCAGACTTTGATGTTCTGGTTATGGGGCACTGGTTGTGATAAGAGAAAAAGAAGTTTCAGCTTGTCTTGTTTAATTTTGATTTATTAATAATCGACTATTGGATGTCAAATATTATATTGTAAAAACTATATTACTGAGTTTCATTAAATTTTGTAGTTATCACGCAGCATCTCGAATAATCTTTGTTAATTTCCATCAAATAATAAATAACATCATAGGATTGGCCTAGACCAGCCCTGGTCAATTATTGAAGTACCATCATGTGCATGATGTATAACATTCATAACAAGATTATCATTAACAGGCTTTCTGCCAGAGGATAAAATGGGTATGGTATTTTTGCAGATTTTCCTTTTTGAGTTTTAAAGGCGCTCTGTCATGGATGGTTGACCTAATTAATGAACCAACAAAGTATTATCTGAAAGTATATACATTTTATTTGTACCTAAAAGTACCTTATTTAACTATCTACATAACCACCATATCCCACTTATTATTTATATTTTATAAAAATAATTGAATTATGTCGATGGTCCATAATTCAAAGAAAAATAACAGCTATTTGGAGAGCAAAGGTGTGACGTATTATTTTTGAGTCACGTGGCAGGCATTCCCCCCCCCCCCCCCCCAAAAAGAAAGAAGTGTTTTATTTAACGACGCACTCAACACATTTTATTTACGGTTATATGGCGTCAGACATATGGTTAAGGACCACACAGATTTTGAGAGAAAACCCGCTGTCGTCACTACATGGGCTACTCTTCTGATTAGCAGCAAGGGATCTTTTATTTGCGCTTCCCACAGGCAGGATAGCACAAACCATGGCCTTTGTTGAACCAGTTATGGATCACTGGTCGGTGCAAGTGGCTTACACCTACCCATTGAGCCTTACGGAGCACTCACTCAGGGTTTGGAGTCGGTATCTGGATTAAAAATCCCATACCTCGACTGGGATCCAAACCCAGTATCTACCAGCCTGTAGACCGATGGCCTAACCACGACGCCACCGAGGCCGGTACCCCCAAATAACTGCAGTATCAAAACAATTTACCAAGCTTGTGTAACAAGAATGCTTGACCGTCCTCTGTGATGTAGGATAAAGAGAAAAACAACAACAATGAACAGGTTATTAAGTATTGATGTATTGAATGATAATATGCTTATACATTAATTTATTTTAGTAACAGAAGCATGTTAAACGGTGACAATCCCGACTTTTTTTTTTTAGTTAGGCCTTTGCATCTATAGGTAAATTACCAGTGGCATCGTGGTTAGACCATCAGTCTACAGGCTGGTAGGTACTGGGTTCGTTAAATAAAACAAACTTTGCTTTACTACAGGTAAATTTATCGTTAGTTGTACACGAAAAAATCAAAGCATCTGGATCGCAAACACCTTCATTTTCCACCTTATCAAATTCATTATTATGCCAAATATACCATAACAGCTGGCTTAGGATAGGAATTGTTATATTTTAAAAGAATACTGTGAACTAGACGGTGTTTGTAAATGATCTGAGCCGCTGTATATACGATGGCCATGCATATAGCCTCCACTAACGAAGGCTGGCTGTATACACCACAAAAATGTATCTAGGTGGTAAATAAGTATTTGATTGATCCATATTACTGAACCATCTGGAACAGGAGGAATACATACTAAGTACTGTACGAACAGTGCGTGGTCTGAATAGGGATGGGGGGAGGGGGGAATTGTATATGAATCTAGCAAACCCTTTTGTGTACGTTTTCCATAGACATATCAATAGCGTAATATTGCCCCGGTTGTACTAAAAAAATAAAAATAAAAATAAAATATAATAAATAAAACAATAGATAAATAAAACAATAAATAAAACAATAAAAATTACAAACTGTAAATTATCAGCAGCTGAGGTAGATTATCTGAAAGAGAAACTTAGGAGAGTACCCAAACTAAAAGCAGGCCTTGAACTTTTGAGGCTGCTTACGTAAATTTTTTAAAAGTGAATTTTACTGCAAATAAATATGACTTAAAGGTACTGTTATTTTGCTGTATGTAGTCAAATGCGCAAAATTGCAAGGGGCAATAAAACTCAAAATATACATATATTTTATACCAGTAATGCCGAGATTGCTTCTGGGTCCCCCTCTAAATTTATGTACATCCCCACCCACTCCACCGATATGTGATTTTGCCAACATTATAATAGCAATAATAATAATAATAATACATAATAATACATAATAAATAATAATAATAATAATAATAATAATTATTATTATTTTATTATTATTATTATTATTATTATTAGCAGCAGCAGCCTACTACTACATTTTTGGGGTGGAGGGGGCTGGGTTTTATCTGGGGTTTTTGGGGTTTTTTTTTACTATAAAAATGCAATATTAACGTATGTGCACACACACAAATGACAGACTGCATGTAGAACTTTATTCAACTGGGTTAGGTTATAATTAAGCCAACCTTTGGACGGCAAAATATGCGACAGTACACTGGGTTTTTAACGCTATACATTAAACGGAATGACCACTTTGCAAATCAGTCAAAATAATTTGCAAATATTAAAACCCCCCGACTGTCTGGACATTGGAAACACTGGAAAACATGTTACCTGTTTTCAAACCGAGCACAGTCTAGACTCCCGCCCCTACTAAATTCCACGCTCACGCGCCTGCAGTGGTACTGTGTACGGTAGCTCCATAAACAAAAGACACCAATTTTTTTTTTTTTTTTTTAATCATATTAATAGTTTATGTTTATTATTTTATTTCAGCATATTCACTGTTATTTTGTTATGAAATGATATATATTTTAATTATTTGCCATGTATATAGCCAGCCCTCATTTGCCAAGTCTCTATACACGACTGTCGTATATATAGCCTCATCACTACAAGTTGGTTTTGCTGTACCTTTTATGACATTTCATAAAAAGAATTCCAAAATTTAAAAACAAAGCGTGTCATGGAATTCCCTCGATCGTGGTTCAATTAAAATGTTTTGGATGATACAATAACAAGATTTGGTATGCCAAATGAATGTAATTTCCATTTATAATCCATATTTAGAGATATAATCCGTGGCTGAGAGCCTTTAACCCTTTGACAAAATTAAGTATTCTTATCATTACTGTATGATTTTCTTAACCCTGACCCTAAACTCAATCCACTTTCTTTCTAAGGGAGGCTCCCAATACTCCCTGTTGACTGTGGTTGCATTTAATTCCATAGCATCATACCCAAAAATTTCTTTCTGGCAGAAACCCTGCATTAATAATAATTTTATTACATAAATTCATAGTTTACTATAATACTTTATTACACAAATTCATAGTTTGCTATAATACTTTATTACACAAATTCATAGTTTGCTATGATACTTTATTACACAAATTCATAGTTTGCTATGATACTTTATTACACAAATTCATAGTTTGCTATAATACTTTATTACACAAATTCATAGTTTGCTATAATACTTTATTACACAAATTCATAGTTTGCTATAATACTTTATTACACAAATTCATAGTTTGCTATAATACTTTATTACACAAATTCATAGTTTGCTATAATACTTTATTACACAAATTCATAGTTTGCTATAATACTTTATTACACAAATTCAGATAATACAGAACAAAATTGTATGGAATAAAAGAAAAGTTTTAAAAACCCAGCTTTTTAAAATGTATTATGTCAAGTTTATTTCTGAATCTTTCTGTCCAACTGTCCATCTAGTTACAAACCACTAACAGTTTTTAACCAAATATTTGTAATTGAATCTTTCTCCGTGCAAGCCGTCAAAGAATCATGTACCAGTACAAATAGTTGAATGTATTTGAGTTCATTTTCTTCTCTTCCTTTTTTGTTGGTTTCTTTTCTTTCTTTCTTTCTCTTTTTTTAGGGGTATAATTTTGTGTGTGTTTTTTGTGTGCGTTTTTCACAGTTGAAGTAAAATAAGAATTCAATTAATATTTACACTGTTCACAAAGAGTATTTAAGTAGTCAACACACTATGTTTCCATCTGTTAACAGCTGTGCAGATTGTGGCTGAAGAAAACCATTAGTTCTATTCCACCTTTCCTCAGACAGTAAGTGTCTAAGACTGATTTAACAAACAGCCCTTCACTTTGAAGCTAACCAGCATTTATATATTTAGCCAAGTTCAAATGCAGAAACCCCACCGTCAAATGACTGGGAAGATGACTGTAATTATAAAACAAGTTGAGAACAGCCAGGGACATACAGGTCCAGATTTGCCCAGTCATGGAAGTGGCAGTCCTCCTATAAACACTGTGTCAGGCTTAAAGTTTGTTTTGTTTAACAACACCACTAGAGCACATTGATTTATTAATCATCAGCTATCGAATGTCAAACATATGGTAATTTTGACATTTAGTCTTGAAGAGGAAACCTACATTTTTTCATTAGTAGGAAAGAGATCTTTTATACGCACCATCCCATGGACAGGATTACATGTACAATGGCCTTTGATACACCAGTCATGGTGCACTGGCTGGAACGAGAAATAGCCCAATGGGCCCACTGATGAGGATCGATCCCAGACCAACCGTGCACCAGGTGAGCACTTTACCACTGGGCTACGTGAGGGATATACCATTATGATCCTAGGGGTATCATTAAAGGAGTTGAGAACAGCCAGGATGGTTCATGTCTAGATTTGTGACAACAGTCATGGGACTGGCAGTTCTCCTATACATATGGTGGGAATGATATATCATTGTAAAAAGCAGTTCTAGTGGGTGATATCCTTGTTAGGGTGGCAGTCCTCTTTAACATAGAGTGGGAGGGGTGTTGCTCTGGAAATGTCAGTCGTACAGACATGGTGGCAGGGTGGGTCTTTGTACAGATAGGGTGGGAATTGTGTGTTGTTCTGTGGAATGGCAGTTCTACAGACAGGGTGAGGGGTGTTGTTCTCTAGAATGGCAGTCTTCCAGAGTGGAAGATTATTGTCCTGTGTTTATGGAGCTAGTCTTGTAAAGTGTTTCTGTATTTTAAATGTACAGTATCCCAAAGAAAAAAACGATTGACTAATTGATTGTATGAAACATCTGTTAATGACCATCCAACAGCTTTTTGGTACTGGTAATGTGGGGCCAAACTTAAAGTGTTTGAAATGACAAGATGATGACCTTTTGACACAGTCTGCAGCTAGTCCCACTGCTAACAGGAGGATGGATTCATGGAACAGGCATGAAGCTGTGTTCAGTGAGAGAAACAGGGTTAGGTTACAAAACAAAGACAAACCCTGAGGCATCTTGTTACACCAACACACTGGTGTGCTTCTCTAACCCATGCTTCATGCTGTCCAACTACAAGGTTTGGGAACACTTTCTACATTCATTTTTAATTTGGCTTTACTGCAATCTTTCTTTAACCACACCTCAACACATTTTAAACTATGTTTATTGGTGTCTGATATATGTTTATATCGACACTTGGCAGAGAGACACAGACTGACAGAGAGAGAGACAGAGAGGGAGAAAGAGAGAGAGAGAAAACCTTAAAGGGACAGTAAACTCAAGAGCCTTATGTGTTGGAAAGATGCATACCTGGACCACCAACACATTAGGAAATGAAAAACACGTAATTTTAGAGTTAATAAAAAATCATGATTATTCCTGCTATCTGGGGGCAGCTAGTTTGTTTCATTTTTGTGGCATCCCATGCTATAGCTTAGGGCAAAGTGACCTCAGCTCCGACCAACTCCTGTATGCACAGTGTAAACAAACGCTCTAATTTATGACAAGGCACTAAGCTTTCATCAACCTGACTTGTAAAACAACATAAATGACTTGATAGTGTAATAAACTATTTAACTAAATATATTTCAATTTGCATCAATAGAATGAAATGGAGTTATAATATTTTTCTCTTAAAAAATCCAAAGAAAAAAATGCATATTTTTAGGCCTATTGCAAGGGTATGTTGGAGCAAAAACGACCACTCAAAATACCCAAGTGATAATTTTCTTTTCTTTGGGACTATGTAATTGGTCATTTTTGTGATTTTAGATGGGAACGTCTACTTAATCAAGGGTTTTACAGAATTATTAAAATAATAAAGCAGGACGGCTGATAATGTGTATTACGATTTTAGGGGTGTCCATGCGTTTATCACACAATACCCTGTGATCTTAATAAAAGAAGCACATATTTTTAGTGGTGACCGTCCAAATATACACCTGCTAATCAGGAACCACAGGTACTGGCCACAGAAAGAAAAGACCAATTAACTAAGAAAACACTCTGATTATTATTTCAGTATGTGGGTTATTAATGGACAAAACATAATACAGTTATTTTGACACTTTGACAATGGTGGTTTATTTTGTATTGAAAAATAATACATACTTAATGCAGGCTTACTGGGATGGATATTATTATTATTACAGAACATTGCGAAGCATCCGCAAAAATCAGGTATGTTTTGTTTCTTCAGTTCTAAGACTAATTCCTGATGTGATATGTTAAGTATTACGTAACCACTGGCTCGCCAGAGGGCGTATTCACTGGGATGGTACAAAATGGATGTGCCCGTTATATATAATACCAGTGGTACAGCGCTTGCTCGATGCGTGGTCGGTGTGGGATCGATCCCCGTCAGTGGGCCCATTGGTCTATTTCTTTTTCCAGCCAGTGCACCACAACTGGTATATCAAAGGCCATGGTATGTACTACCCTGTCTGTGGGATGGTGCATATAAAAGAACCCTTGCTGCTAATCGAAAAGAGTAGCCTATGAACCTGCGACAGCGGGTTTCTCTCTCAATATCTGTGTGGTCCTTATCCATATGTCTGATGCCATATAACCGTAAATAAAATGTGCTTAGTGCGTAGTTAAATAAAACATTTCTTTTTTTCTCTAAGACTGTACGTCAAAATTACCAAATGTTTAACATCTAATAGCCAATGATTAATAAATCAATGTGCTCTAGTGGTGTCATTAAACAAAACAAACTTCTTCAATGTGCTCTAGTGGTGTTGTTAAACAAAACAAAGTTTATTAAACAGCTACTGGTTTAAGAGTGTAATACAGTCATCAAGCAAATAGTCCTTTGTTTACACACACACACACCAATTTACTGTTAATATATTCCTCACACAAGTTTACCATATTGCACACTCAGCATAACTTTCAGCAGCGTGTGATAAAATGCCACTAACACATGTCCAAATACATTGCTGGGGCATTCTTAAGAGTAATGAACACTACTATAGCTAGTATAGGTAGCTGCCACCAAGTTATTTTGGGCGGGCTAGTATACACCAGGTACGGTTCTGTTTCTTGGAACTTTCACTGCCAGCAAGACATACCTGTAACTGTTGAACCAAACTAAATGTAGGAGCACACCTGGTTTTCACCAGATGGATGGTCAGTGGAATCAATCACCAAGCTTGTTGTAGGGGACCGAGGGCACAATGATACCTATGTTGAGGACTTCACATAACCTCACAGTTAGAAAGCAATATTTGTTAGAAACAGAGAGTGAGAGGGGGGCAGAGAAAGTGAGAGGCAGAAAGAGAGTTTGATTGGTTTAACGACACCACTTAAGCAAATTGACTTATTAATCATCAGCTTTTGGATGTCCAGCATATGGTTATTTTGACACAGTCATAGAGAGGAAACCCGCTACATTCTTCTATTAGTAGCAAGGGATCTTTTATAGACATCATCCCACAGACAGAATAGCACATACCACGGCCTTTGATATACCAGTTGTGGTGTACTGGCTGGAACGAGAAATAGCTCAATGGGCACATTGACCAGAAAGAGAGAGACAGAGGCAGAGAGAGAGAGACAAAGAGAGAGAAGGAGGGAGGCCGAGAGAAGGAGGAAGACAGAAAAAAGTTATATTTAATGACACACTCGACACATTTTAATTATGGTTACATGGCATCAAGAGAGAGACAGAGACAGACAGAGAAAGCCCCACTGCCACCCACAGGGGCTTCATCTCTTATAAAAGCAGAAGGTATGTTTTAGATGCACTTTCTCGCAAACACGAGAGTACATACCATGCTGTTTGGTGTATCAGTCATGTGCCACCGTTTGGGATTTGAAGAAACTTGAGTCCACTCAACCTATTGCATCTTGGGTACTCTACCACTGAACTACATTGTGCCCCAAACTCAGATTTACCTTGGTAATTAATAATCAACGATATGTAATATTTGTATCCTGTACAGTGGCGGATCCAGAAAATCCATTTAGGGGGGCCCCAATGACATGAGGCGGAATGCCAAGGGAACTTTGGGGGAGGTTAGGAGGAAATGAAAATTAATATATAATAAAATTATAATTGTCGCAAAATTTAGGGGGGCCCGGGCCACTGGGCCCCGCCCCTAGATCCGCTTCTAATGTACCACTGGTACTGCAATGGTTGTATCCTATATTAATACCACTGGTACTGCAATGGTTGTATCCTATACTAATACCACTGGTACTGCAATGGTTGTATCCTATACTAATACCACTGGTACTGCAATGTTTGTATCCTATACTAATACCACTAGTACTGCAATAGTTGTATCCTATACTAACACCACTGGTACTGCAATGGTTGTATCCTTTACTAATACCACTGGTACTGCAATGGTTGTATCCTTTACTAATACCACTGGTACTGCAATGGTTGTTTCCTATACTAATACCACTGGTACTGCAATGGTTGTATCCTATACTAATACCACTGGTACTGCAATGGTTGTATCCTTTACTAATACCACTGGTACTGCAATGGTTGTATCCTATACTAATACCACTGGTACTGCAATGGTTGTATCCTATACTAATACCACTGGTACTGCAATGGTTGTATCCTTTACTAATACCACTGGTACTGCAATGGTTGTATCCTATACTAATACCACTGGTACTGCAATAGTTGTATCCTATACTAATACCACTGGTACTGCATCCTATACTAATACCACTGGTACTGCAATGGTTGTATCCTATACTAATACCACTGCTACTGCAATGTTTGTATCCTATACTAATACCACTGGTACTGCAAAATGTGTATCCTATACTAATACCACTGGTACTGCAATGTTTGTATCCTTTACTAATACTTCTGGTACTGCAATGTTTGTATCCTTTACTTATAATACTACTGTTACTCCTTTACTTATAATACCACTGGTACTCATTCACTTATAATACCACTGGTACTCCTTTACTTATAATACCACTGGTACTCCTTTACTTATAATACCACTGGTACTCCTTTACTTACAATACCACTGGTACTCCTTTACTTACAATACCACTGGTACCATTTACTTACAATACTACTGGTACCATTTACTTATAACACCACTGGTACTCCTTTACTTATAATACCACTGGTACTCCTTTACTTATAATACCACTGGTACCATTTACTTATAATACCACTGGTACCATTTACTTATAATACCACTGGTACCATTTACTTATAATACCACTGGTACTCCTTTACTTATAATACCACTGGTACCATTTACTTATAATACCACTGGTACTCCTTTACTTATAATACCACTGGTACTCCTTTACTTATAATACCACTGGTACTCCTTTACTTACAATACCACTGGTACTCCTTTACTTACAATACCACTGGTACCATTTACTTACAATACTACTGGTACCATTTACTTATAACACCACTGGTACTCCTTTACTTATAATACCACTGGTACTCCTTTACTTATAATACCACTGGTACCATTTACTTATAATACCACTGGTACCATTTACTTATAATACCACTGGTACCATTTACTTATAATACCACTGGTACCATTTACTTATAATACCACTGGTACTCATTTACTTATAATACCACTGGTACCATTTACTTATAATACCATTGGTACTCCTTTACTTATAATACCACTGATACCATTTACTTATAATACCACTGGTACTCCTTTACTTATAATACCACTGGTACCATTTACTTATAATACCACTGGTACCATTTACTTATAATACCACTGGTACTCCTTTACTTATAATACCACTGGTACCATTTACTTATAATACCACTGGTACCATTTACTTATAATACCATTGGTACTCCTTTACTTATAATACCACTGATACCATTTACTTATAATACCACTGGTACTCCTTTACTTATAATACCACTGGTACCATTTACTTATAATACCACTGGTACCATTTACTTATAATACCACTGGTACTCCTTTACTTATAATACCACTGGTACTCCTTTACTTATAATACCACTGGTACTCCTTTACTTATAATACCACTGGTACTCCTTTACTTATAATACCACTGGTACCATTTACTTATAATACCACTGGTACTCATTTACTTATAATACCACTGGTACCATTTACTTATAATACCACTGGTACTCATTTACTTATAATACCACTGGTACTCCTTTACTTATAATACCACTGGTACTCCTTTACTTATAATACCACTGGTACTCCTTTACTTATAATACCACTGGTACTTCTTTACTTATAATACCACTGGTACTCCTTTACTTATAATACCACTGGTACTCCTTTACTTATAATACCACTGGTACCATTTACTTATAATACCACTGGTACTCCTTTACTTATAATACCACTGGTACTCCTTTACTTATAATACCACTGGTACTCCTTTACTTATAATACCACTGGTACCATTTACTTATAATACCACTGGTACCATTTACTTATAATACCACTGGTACTCATTTACTTATAATACCACTGGTACTCATTTACTTATAATACCACTGGTACCATTTACTTATAATACCACTGGTACTCATTTACTTATAACACCACTGGTACTCCTTTACTTATAATACCACTGGTACCATTTACTTATAATACCACTGGTACTCCTTTACTTATAATACCACTGGTACTCCTTTACTTATAATACCACTGGTACTCCTTTACTTATAATACCACTGGTACCATTTACTTATAATACCACTGGTACCATTTACTTATAATACCACTGGTACCATTTACTTATAATACCACTGGTACTCCTTTACTTATAATACCACTGGTACTCCTTTACTTATAATACCACTGGTACCATTTACTTATAATATCACTGGTACCATTTACTTATAATACCACTGGTACTCATTTACTTATAATACCACTGGTACTCATTTACTTATAATACCACTGGTACCATTTACTTATAATACCACTGGTACTCATTTACTTATAACACCACTGGTACCATTTACTTATAATACTACTGGTACCATTTACTTATAATACCACTGGTACTCATTTACTTATAATACCACTGGTACTCCTTTACTTATAATACCACTGGTACTCCTTTACCTATAATACCACTGGTACTCCTTTACTTATAATACCACTGGTACCATTTACTTATAATACCACTGGTACTCCTTTACTTATAATACCACTGGTACCATTTACTTATAATACCACTGGTACTCCTTTACTTATAATACCACTGGTACTCCTTTACTTATAATACCACTGGTACTCCTTTACTTATAATACCACTGGTACTTCTTTACTTATAATACCACTGGTACTCCTTTACTTATAATACCACTGGTACTCCTTTACTTATAATACCACTGGTACCATTTACTTATAATACCACTGGTACCATTTACTTATAATACCATTGGTACTCCTTTACTTATAATACCACTGATACCATTTACTTATAATACCACTGGTACTCCTTTACTTATAATACCACTGGTACCATTTACTTATAATACCACTGGTACCATTTACTTATAATACCACTGGTACTCCTTTACTTATAATACCACTGGTACTCCTTTACTTATAATACCACTGGTACTCCTTTACTTATAATACCACTGGTACTCCTTTACTTATAATACCACTGGTACTCATTTACTTATAATACCACTGGTACCATTTACTTATAATACAACTGGTACTCATTTACTTATAATACCACTGGTACTCCTTTACTTATAATACCACTGGTACTCCTTTACTTATAATACCACTGGTACTCCTTTACTTATAATACCACTGGTACTTCTTTACTTATAATACCACTGGTACTCCTTTACTTATAATACCACTGGTACTCCTTTACTTATAATACCACTGGTACCATTTACTTATAATACCACTGGTACTCCTTTACTTATAATACCACTGGTACTCCTTTACTTATAATACCACTGGTACTCCTTTACTTATAATACCACTGGTACTCCTTTACTTATAATACCACTGGTACCATTTACTTATAATACCACTGGTACCATTTACTTATAATACCACTGGTACTCATTTACTTATAATACCACTGGTACTCATTTACTTATAATACCACTGGTACTCATTTACTTATAACACCACTGGTACTCCTTTACTTATAATACCACTGGTACCATTTACTTATAATACCACTGGTACTCCTTTACTTATAATACCACTGGTACTCCTTTACTTATAATACCACTGGTACTCCTTTACTTATAATACCACTGGTACCATTTACTTATAATACCACTGGTACCATTTACTTATAATACCACTGGTACCATTTACTTATAATACCACTGGTACTCCTTTACTTATAATACCACTGGTACTCCTTTACTTATAATACCACTGGTACCATTTACTTATAATATCACTGGTACCATTTACTTATAATACCACTGGTACTCATTTACTTATAATACCACTGGTACTCATTTACTTATAATACCACTGGTACCATTTACTTATAATACCACTGGTACTCATTTACTTATAACACCACTGGTACCATTTACTTATAATACTACTGGTACCATTTACTTATAATACCACTGGTACTCATTTACTTATAATACCACTGGTACTCCTTTACTTATAATACCACTGGTACTCCTTTACCTATAATACCACTGGTACTCCTTTACTTATAATACCACTGGTACCATTTACTTATAATACCACTGGTACTCCTTTACTTATAATACCACTGGTACCATTTACTTATAATACCACTGGTACTCCTTTACTTATAATACCACTGGTACTCCTTTACTTATAATACCACTGGTACTCCTTTACTTATAATACCACTGGTACTTCTTTACTTATAATACCACTGGTACTCCTTTACTTATAATACCACTGGTACTCCTTTACTTATAATACCACTGGTACCATTTACTTATAATACCACTGGTAATCCTTTACTTATAATACCACTGGTACTCCTTTACTTATAATATTACTGGTACCATTTACTTATAATACTACTGGTACTCCTTTACTTATAATATTACTGGTACCATTTACTTATAATACTATACTGGTACTCATTCACTTATAATATTACTGGTACTCCTTTACTTATAATATTACTGCATTGTACTGCATGGAAGTGTCATTACTGCCATCAGTCAGTTAAACTTTAAAAAGCGGAACAATATTAGCATAGCAGAATGAATCATGAGTACAGTGTGTAGTCGCTGGAGGATAATTAAAAGTAGATTAGTGGGCTTTATTTGCACCATTAGCGTAGCATTACACACAGCTCTGGGCAAGTGATCACCAGCTCCATGTTTTCACACTCTGTAAGTAACGGATCCTTCAACCAACTGGCTGTAAGGGTTCAACCTGAAAGCTAAAACCAATAAACACACTCATATCAGCCCTGTGATCTGGGTCTCTGCACTAACCCTCACTGACTGCACTGGCTTATAGTGCATCTGTAAGGCTAACACTATATGAAGCAGGTTTATATATGAATTGTTGGTCATTTTTTGTGAATTTATCGATTGCACAATAGTCACAATTTATATAATATCGCGTAGCATAGCAAATCAATTTTAAACTAAATTTGTAAATTCACACAAAAAAGTCAAACAATTTTTATACTTGCAAACAACACAACTGATTTAGTAAAAAATGCACATAAATCAGCTTCCAACTTCCTTTCTATGGCCTGTTTTACATAATGGCATCATTTTCTGAGGTTTATCAGTGTATAACATTCAAATTTTTAGTGACATTGTCCAATCAGAATAAGAGTAAATCATATAATGGTGGGATGTTTGTAATTATCTGATAATGTATACAGTTGTACAACACCAATAGTGGTGGGAAGTGTGTAATTATATGATAATGTATACAGTTGTACAACACCAATAGTGGTGGGAAGTGTGTAATTATCTGATAATGTATACAGTTGTACAACAACAATAGCGGTGGGAAGTGTGTAATTATATGATAATGTATACAGTTGTACAACACCAATAGTGGTGGGACGTTTGTAATTATATATTAATGTATACAGTTGTACAACACCAATAGTGGTGGGACGTTTGTAATTATCTGATAATGTATACAGTTGTACAACACCAATAGTGGTGGGACGTTTGTAATTATCTGATAATGTATACAGTTGTACAACACCAATAGTGGTGGGACGTTTGTTATTATATATTAATGTATACAGTTGTACAACACCAATAGTGGTGGGACGTTTGTAATTATCTGATAATGTATACAGTTGTACAACACCAATAGTGGTGGGACGTTTGTTATTATATATTAATGTATACAGTTGTACAACACCAATAGTGGTGGGAAGTGTGTAATTATATGATAATGTATACAGTTGTACAACACCAATAGTGGTGGGAAGTGTGTAATTATATGATAATGTATACAGTTGTACAACAACAATAGCGGTGGGAAGTGTGTAATTATCTGATAATGTATACAGTTGTACAACACCAATAGTGGTGGGACGTTTGTAATTATATATTAATGTATACAGTTGTACAACACCAATAGTGTTGGGAAGTGTGTAATTATATGATAATGTATACAGTTGTACAACAACAATAGCGGTGGGAAGTGTGTAATTATCTGATAATGTATACAGTTGTACAACACCAATAGTGGTGGGACGTTTGTAATTATATATTAATGTATACAGTTGTACAACACCAATAGTGGTGGGACGTTTGTAATTATCTGATAATGTATACAGTTGTACAACACCAATAGTGGTGGGACGTTTGTAATTATCTGATAATGTATACAGTTGTACAACACCAATAGTGGTGGGACGTTTGTTATTATATATTAATGTATACATTTGTACAACACCAATAGTGGTGGGACGTTTGTAATTATCTGATAATGTATACAGTTGTACAACACTAATAGTGGTGGGACGTTTGTTATTATATATTAATGTATACAGTTGTACAACACCAATAGTGGTGGGACGTTTGTAATTATCTGATAATGTATACAGCTGTACAACACCAATAGTGGTGGGACGTTTGTAATTATATATTAATGTATACAGTTGTACAACACCAATAGTGGTGGGACGTTTGTAATTATCTGATAATGTATACAGTTGTACAACACCAATAGTGGTGGGACGTTTGTTATTATATATTAATGTATACAGTTGTACAACACCAATAGTGGTGGGACGTTTGTAATTATATATTAATGTATACAGTTGTACAACACCAATAGTGGTGGGAAGTGTGTAATTATATGATAATGTATACAGTTGTACAACAACAATAGCGGTGGGAAGTGTGTAATTATCTGATAATGTATACAGTTGTACAACACCAATAGTGGTGGGAAGTGTGTAATTATCTGATAATGTATACAGTTGTACAACACCAATAGTGGTGGGAAGTGTGTAATTATCTGATAATGTATACAGTTGTACAACACCAATAGTGGTGGGACGTTTGTAATTATATATTAATGTATACAGTTGTACAACACCAATAGTGGTGGGACGTTTGTTATTATCTAATAATGTATACAGTTGTACAACACCAATAGTGGTGGGACGTTTGTAATTATCTGATAATGTATACAGTTGTACAACACCAATAGTGGTGGGACGTTTGTAATTATCTGATAATGTATACAGTTGTACAACACCAATAGTGGTGGGACGTTTGTTATTATATATTAATGTATACAGTTGTACAACACCAATAGTGGTGGGAAGTTTGTAATTATATATTAATGTATACAGTTGTACAACACCAATAGTGGTGGGACGTTTGTAATTATCTGATAATGTATACAGTTGTACAACACCAATAGTGGTGGGAAGTGTGTAATTATATGATAATGTATACAGTTGTACAACAGTGAGTTTCCTCTATATGTTAAAATTACAAAATGTTTGACATCTAATAATAAATGATTAACAAATAAATGTGCTCTATTGGTGTTGTTAAACAAAACAAACTTGAACTTTCATGAATATTTCTTTTATTTGCTGCATGTGTGTAAAGTAATATGACTAGAATGTAAATATTGTTTAATTTATTACCAATATGATTAAAATTATCTTGGTACATATTAAAGTGATATGTTCCACTAGAACGCCAAGTGGGATATAGCATTTTGACATCACACAATGACGTCATTGATTGGTTAACTACAACCTTACAGGAACGACAACTAAACAATGTGAGTGATATAAATTAAGATCGATTATGTGTAATAAATAGGATATTAAACTCACTATAAAGCTTGTGACAACAGAAAATTATTTCACTCAGGACATAAATATGATACAACATGGAAGCTTGTTTAATATCCTATAAATATGATACAACATGGAAGCTTGTTTAATATCCTATAAATATGATACAACATGGAAGCTTGTTTAATATCCTATAAATATGATACAACATGGAAGCTTGTTTAATATCCTATAAATATGATACAACATGGAAGCTTGTTTACTATCCTATAAATATGATACAACATGGAAGCTTGTTTAATATCCTATAAATATGATACAACATGGAAGCTTGTTTACTATCCTATAAATATGATACTACATGGAAGCTTGTTTAATATCCTATAATATGATACACCATGGAAGCTTGTTTACTATCCTATAAATATGATACAACATGGAAGCTGGTTTAATATCCTATAAATATGATACAACATGGAAGCTTGTTTAATATCCTATAAATATGTTCTCTATAGTGTTTACCTCAATGGTTATTACAATGTTGTTGTTTTTTAAAGTTTAATAGCAAAAATGGTAAAACAAATTTGTGGTTGTTACTATTTTTATAATTCTTGATATAATTTTATTAAAATAGTTGTAGTTTTCTTCTTATGTCTAAATATGTATTTAACTTTAACTTTATTAACAGTGCAGTTATCCCCAAAAACATTTGGCAGCACTCAATTTTTACGGTCTTCTGGTCGTCTGTGATGACCTAATATTCAGTTGGGCAACTTAATTCTATGATACTAGTTGCCCGTCGGACAACTGACTTTTTTTTACACCAAATGGTGAGTTGTGTCCCATAATAATGTGCAGTTTCCTTGCCCACGATCGCTTTTAAACTGTCGTTATCTAAAGTGTCAGTTAATCAGTCAAAATCACGTGGGTTTGATTGCCACTCGGAACTCCTCGGCCATGTGAGACATCGGGAAAAATCGTAATCGGCTGAAGTATTCCGAATAGGAAACATTCCAGTGCGTTCAATTAGATCATAGAGTGAATTCGATTGGAAAATAGCTGATGTGTCGCAAATCACAAAAATCTAAGTAATTAGGCCCTATGTGTACATGTGTATAACTACAAACATTTAAAAACATTATTAAAAAGTAATGTATTTTATTGTCAGACAGTACATATTACATTTTACATTGACAACATATTAATTCCAAACCTGATGGTTGCTGTTTTATTGGCATATAAATATAACTGTATTTTCAAAACATGAATGAAATCAGGGCAACCAAATTTTTGGAGGGGCAACCTCAATGTGAATCCATACTTGCCCTCCAGGCAAGTGACCAAAATCCTTAAAATTGAGCACTGTTTGGTGAAATAATATATGATCAATATAATATGAGGTGCGATCAAAACGTTCCGATACTATGCCTCTAAAACAGCAAAAACTGTGCCGGATCTAATTTTGGCCGCCGTCCCCTTTGAAGTAGCCTTGTGCAGTGATCCACTGCTCCCAGCACTTCTGCCACACTTGGAATGCCCCCTGGAAGTCACGTTCTTTAAGCGAGTCAAGAATCATCTGCGATTCATGCTGGGTCACCTCGACATCGCCACTACCTCCTCAACGAAGAAGAGCTAGAGTGACCAAGGCCACAACACCAGCTTCATCAAAGTGGGAGGTTGCACTTGGGAAGGTTCGGCCATTGTTTGTCACAACATCACTGCTGAATCTGATTCAAATGACGCACCACAGCAAGTTTTAACACCTCACAGGGAACAACTACTACTGTGTACTAGTTTATCAACCTCATCTGGTACTCCCCCAAAGAAAAAAAAAATTGTAATTGTGACAATATACCTTGGGGAAGGGGGTATAGTTGTACTAGTAGCTCATATTGAATGTTATCATGGACAATCTCGCCATCCACAGACTTTTTAAAGTCCTCATGCATGACAACTACCTTTATTTTATCGCCATTGCCAGTAACCTTCATCAGGCATTGCCAAACTTCTCCCTCAGTGCGTTGATCCAGTCACCATGGTGCCAACCTTTCCAGCCTCAGTTAGAACTGTGATTAGGGCTTGTTGGACTTAAAACATTTTGGCCTCATATCAAAATTTTATGTTTGATGTTTTTATATAAACAGCCCATCTAAAATGCTCCAATCACCTTCAATATTTTGGCTGAGCAATCAAATTTAATTTTTAGGCCTTAAATTTTGTCCTGGATATCTGCAGACCATTAGACCACAATGATTAATTAATCATCGGCTGCTGGATGTCAAACATTTCATAATTCTGATATGTGAGGTCTAATAAAAAGGCTTAGTAACTGAGGCGATTCGAATCAAGGACCCCCTGTGTGAGAGTCATGCACTTTACACCTTTAACAACTTTGTAATCAGTAATATAGACAGTCAATTGGTCTACATTTCGCTAATAAAAATTTCAAGAAAGGTTTGAAAAATATCTTTGGAATTCACTTCAAAATGCATATGTGTGATAAGTTTAATAACAACATGATACAGTGGCTACCAACTCAGGGTAGTCTCTATCTCTCTACCAACTCAGGGTAGTGTCTCTACCAACTCAGGGTAGTCTCTATCTCTACCAACTCAGGGTAGTCTATCTCTACCAACTCAGGGTAGTCTCTCTCTACCAACTCAGGGTAGTCTCTCTACCAACTCAGGGTAGTCTCTATCTCTACCAACTCAGGGTAGTCTATCTCTACCAACTCAGGGTAGTCTCTCTCTACCAACTCAGGGTAGTCTCTCTCTACCAACTCAAGGTAGTCTTTTTACCAACTCAGGGTAGTCTATCTCTACCAACTCAGGGTATTCTCTATCTCTACCAACTCAGGGTAGTCTCTATCTACCAACTCAGGGTAGTCTATCTCTACCAACTCAGGGTAGTCTATCTCTACTAAACCAAATAACTTCCGGCTGGGTCAAAGTTCGAGGTGCACTCAACTTTTGATAGAGAAGTGAACACCACAAGTCCTGTGATTGGTTATAAATGTGAGTGTCTTGGTTGTAAAAAATAATAGTTTCATCTGGGTAAAAAAAATATGCAATTTTATTTCATCTAGTACCACTGTGTCAAGTAGCCTTGTGCTTGAAACATGTATGGGGTACCTGTAAAAAAAAGTACTCGAATTTTGTGCGGAACTAGGGTAGTCATAGACGCTACCCGTTATCTCAGAAACGAGCAGCTTGACCCCCAATTTTTTCTGATTCACTCTAAGTGTGAGGGGTGGTAGTATTTATATCTGGCATTTATGTCGATTGATACGCTGCAGGTAGGAGTTTTAGCCACATATGTTACTATTGTCGTCTATGGGATTTGATTTGGTCATATATACCCTATAGTGCATAATAAAATATATTATGATTTTATCATTTTATTTAATTAAATTATGCTGGTTGATTAATTAGCCATCACTTGACCATGCAAGTTCACAATGACCTTGACAATAATCTCTGTACATGGTTCTGAATGGAGTTTGAATCAAAGTTAGCACTGAGGAAAAGTTGGTTTTGGCCTATAATTCATACTGTAAAGATTTCAATAATTTCTTTTTACATGGTATTTGACTTGTCATATACAACTGCTCTTAAATATGGTATTATATGTAGGCAACCTGAACTAAGATTTCAATAGCAATTTATTTTTATATTAAAAATAGCATGTGCCAATAGTGGGTTAATGTCTTTAGTTTCCATTAACATAGTTAATTTTTCATGTATGAAATTCTGAAAACTCAAATTTGTAAAGAACTTGATTTTTATTGTCATTTTGAGATATTTATAGGGTGCTAAGGTATATTTTAGACAAATTTGTAGTTTTATGCAAAATTTAAAGTAAATTTGAAGAAAAACTACCAAAAACATAATTAAATTTGTTGTCACTATTTTGCCTACTGTTCTTATTTATACATAACAATAAGGTTGTTAAACATATATTTAGATCTCCAGATCAATTTTTTTTCTTAATAGTCACTTAGTTAGCTCTCATGAAGAGCATTTTGAGTTTATACTAGATTCAGAACCAGTTTTTTTCAGATTTGATTATCTGCCTTGGATTAAGTTGATAATTTATTTTATTGTTAAAGCTGTATTACCTAATGTTACTAGCTAAATAAAATGCTGGATTACAGATTGTAGGAATACATCCAATATACATATTGTATTCATCTGGATTAGAAAATAATGCAAGAAAATATATGTTCGGATAATTTTGTCATTTAAAAATAGTTTTTTTCAGTAATTAATCAAAATTAAATGTGTGAAAGCTGCATGATTATTCCAGATATCACAACTATTAAAACCTCCAACTACATGTACAGTAGGCTATAAATAAAATATAGTCAGGAATATTGGTGGCTGCCAATGGTTTTGATGATTCATTATGAAAATCAGCATGGCCGATGGATTTGAAATTCCCACACCTGGTAACTTGAAGACACCCACACCCAGCATACAGGATTTCCTCCTAACACTAATGTTCAGGACATTAAGTCATTACTTCATACAGGTACAGTCATGTTGGTGTTTCCTTCCTCAGACAGTGCATTTTTTTAATACTGATATTTCTTTGATGTGCCTGTCAAGGTCTTCATAATCTAGGGGACAATCAAGTGCATGTGTTTTAATGGAATTCTTTAAAGGGGTAGAGGTACTCTGACTATCTTTGTTGTCTCTACATATATACTTGAGTACACACACCCAACTGAAAGTAAATATCTTCAGGAGTTTTATTTTAAAACATTTTGTTGTTTAATATGACATATTGCATTTGTACAAAACTGTGTGCAATATATATATGCCTTTTGAGGTGTACATTATATTAGGGTGCACTGTAGAAACAACAGTTTCAGTGAGGTTGTCAGTTTATGTCAGAATACACCAGACCCTGGTTGTTACAAAGACACATAGCTGGACACTTTTTGAGAAATGTATGTTATCAGTGTAGGTAGTACTAAACCAAATAACGTCCAGCTGGGTCAAAGTTCGAGGTGCACCCAACTTTTGATAGAGAAGTGAACACCACAAGTCCTGTGATTGGTTATAAATATGAGTGTGTTGGTTGTAAAAAATAATAGTTTCATCTGGGTAAAAAAAAGATGCAATTTTATTTCATCTAGTACCAATGTGTCAAGTAGCCTTGTGCTTGAAACATGTATGGGGTACCGGTGAAAAAAAGTACTCGAATTTTGTGCGGAACTAGGGTAGTCATAGATGCTACCCATTATCTCTGAAACGAGCAGCTTGACCCCCAATTTTTTCTGATTCACTTCAAGTGTGAGGGGTGGTAGTATTTATATCTGTGGCGTTTATGTTGATTGATACGCTGCATATGTTACTATTGTCATCTATGGGATTTGATTTGGTAGTATACACCCTACCAACTCAGGGTAGTCTCGATCTCTACCAACTCAGGGTAGTCTATCTCTACCAACTCAGGATAGTCTCTCTACCAACTCAGGGTAGTCTCTATCTCTACCAACTCAGGGTAGTCTCTATCTCTATCAACTCAGGGTAGTATCTATCTCTACCAACTCAGGGTAGTCTCTCTCTCTCTCTCTCTCTCTCTCTCTCTCTCTATCAACTTAGGGTAGTCTCTCTCTACCAACTCAGGGTAGTCTCTCTCTCTCTCTCTACCAACTCAGGGTAGTCTCTCTCTCTCTACCAACTCAGGGTAGTCTCTCTCTCTCTCTCTCTCTCTCTCTCTCTCTCTCTCTCTCTCTCTCTCTCTCTCTCTCTCTCTCTCTCTCTCTCTCTCTCTACCAACTCAGGGTAGTCTTTCTAGACCTGCAGGTGTGTTTATCATTTGGTTTAATAAAAGATGTTAGAGTCTGGAAAAGCAAGGTAATGCATTTAAAGTTCACTACTGGAAAGTCTGGCAAATGTTGCAAAACTCAGTGGCTATAACCCGGATATGTGCATAGTTTGCAGCCTTCACTTTTTGCCATTATGTGTGCTGCATGACCCAAGTTAAGGTAACAGAGGAAGAAATATGAAACAGTTACAATACAACAGAAGCAAACATTGATGTTGGCCAAGTGCAAGCATTCACCTTCCAAGAAAAACTCAATGTTTTTACAGTAAACCATTATTTTTAGCCTACATCTTGAAGATATATTTTCACAGGTAACATACAGCTTATTACATGTGTTACAGCCCATTACAATGTCATACTGGAAAGAAACATTTTCATTGGTAAAAGACACTCTGTTATCTATCTTGTAAACCATTATAATGTGGTATTGAAAACAAATATTTTTATATTCAAAAGTCCATAAAAATAGGAATGTTCAATATGATTTTCTGACATAAACCCAGTCTTCATGCAGGAATATCTTATAAGATGGTGAAATATCCGACTGGTTCTCCCCTACTTCAAACCTTAGAAGTTAGATTAAAGTTAGGATTAGGCTTAGTGTTAGATTTAGGATTAGGCTTAGTGTTAGATTTAGGATTAGGCTTAGTGTTAGATTTAGAATTTGGGTTAGAGTTAAAGTTAGTTTTAAAATTAGTTTTAACATTAGAGTTAGGGTTAGTTTTATGGTTAGAGTTACGGTTAGTTTTAGGGCTAGAGTTATGGTTAGTTTTAGGGCTAGAGTTATGGTTAGTTTTAGGGCTAGAGTTATGGTTAGTTTTAGGGCTAGGGTTAGGGTTAGAGTTACAGTTAGTTTTAGGGCTAGAGTTATGGTTAGTTTTAGGGCTAGAGTTATGGTTAGTTTTAGGGCTAGAGTTATGGTTAGTTTTAGGGCTAGAGTTATGGTTAGTTTTAGGGCTAGGGTTAGGGTTAGAGTTACAGTTAGTTTTAGGGCTAGAGTTATGGTTAGTTTTAGGGCTAGAGTTACGGTTAGTTTTAGGGCTAGAGTTATGGTTAGTTTTAGGGCTAGGGTTAGGATTAGTTTTAGGGCTAGGGTTAGGGTTAGAGTTATGGTTAGTTTTAGGGTCAGAGTTACGGTTAGTTTTAGGGCTAGGGTTAGGATTAGAGTTAGGGCTAGGGTTAGGGTTAGAGTTATGGTTAGTTTTAGGGCTAGGGTTAGGGTTAGTTTTAGGGCTAGGGTTAGGGTTAGAGTTACGGTTAGTTTTAGGGTCAGAGTTACAGTTAGTTTTAGGATTAGAGTTATGGTTAGTTTTAGGATTAGAGTTAGGGTTAGTTTTAGGGCTAGGGTTAGGGTTAGTTTTAGGGTTACAGTTACAGTTAGTTTTAGGGCTAGGGTTAGGGTTAGAGTGTTTAGTAGTTACTTCTGGCATTGTTACGAGGCACATGTAACCACGTACAATACTCCACTACTACCGGCGGTCATTAGTTAGTGACGTGGGTCAGATCAGCTTTATTAACAGCAGAGGATGAGGATGCCAGGTGGGTGTAGGGAAGTACACAGAGACTGCACCCATGGAGGATGTTGAGACAGGTAGGTGATGGTGTGGACAGCTCAGAAGACAGAGTCGGGGCAAACTCATAGGGTCAAAACAGATTGAAATCATGGGAGAAATTTGTTGGCATTTTTTTAAAATATAAGATAATGAGAATGAGAGGTAGAGGGTGACAGTTGAAAAAGATGAATGAAAGTGTGAGCCAGTTTTGACAGGATAGGAACCACTGTTGTCAAAATGTTAGGCAACCAGAAGTCAATTTAAGTGATTTATACCCAGGTAAGTGAATTTTACTAATCATTTACATTTTCATGTCACAATAGCTGATACTCCAGTTTCAGCAAAATGAAGTATATAAAAAAAATGATATACATTTTTAAAGAACAGGAATTTCTATACAAGCTGGTAAATTTACTTTCAGAATATGTAACTGGTCACCATGTAATCGACTGGCGGTTTGTGAGAATTTAAATTTGTGTGACTAACTCACAAAGAAAAGTTTATTTTGTTTAACAACACCACTAGAGCACATTGATTTATTAATCATTGGCTATTGAATGTCAAACATATGGTAATTTTGACAGTCACAGAGAGGAAACTCGCTATATTTTTCCATTAGTAGCAAGGGATCTTTTATATGTACCATCTCACAGACAGGATAGCACATACTACAGCCTTTGATATACCAGTCGTGGTGCACTGGCTGGAACGAGAAATAGCCCAATGGGCCCACCAACGAGGATCGATCCTAGACGGACCGTGCATCATGCGTGCACTGAAACAGAACAATGTGAACAGAACAGAACAGAACAACGTGAACAGAACAGAACACCGGTGCATGTAAAATCTTGTGCGCTGCTCATCTTGTTCACAAACACCAGTTACCATGCGAGAAAGCCGAGGAGTGGCTGCTTTACTGCAGCCAGTGTGGGTGATTATAATGGCACCAGCTTCACACATTAGCATAGTTTACCGTGATTTATGGTGCAGTCTGCCTGCACTACATAACAAAGTGTTTCTGCTACTCTGCTGCACTACCATTCCAAAATGGAATCTCTTACATTAGCAGTACACTTGCTACAGACTGAGTCAGTGCAAGTCTATGATCAAAAATGTTTGTTTTGTTTAATGACCTGGGGCCTCATTCACAAAGTCTCTTGGTCTCTGCTAGTCAGCAAAGCATTTTCTATGCAAGTCTTTTAGCATTGCACTGCGAGATCGCAAAGTTGCGAGAGTTTAGTGAATTAGGTCCCTGGCCTTGGTGGTGTCATGGTGAAGCCATCAGACAAAAGGCTGGTAGGTACTGGGTTCGTATCCCAGTACTGGGTTTGTACCCCAGTACCGGCTCTCACCCACAGCGACTTTTAACAATGCAATGGATAGGTGTAAGACAACTCTGCTCTCTTCTCTCACTAACCACTAGCCAATAACAACTGTCCTGGATTGACAGCCTAGATAGTTGAGTTGTGTGCCCAGGACAGCGTGCTTGAACCTTAATTGGATATAAGCAAGAAATGAAATGAAATGTTTAATGACACCACTAGAGAACATTGATTTATTAAGCATCAGCTATTGGATGTCAAACATTTGGCAATTTTGACATATAGTATTGGAGAGGAAACCCACTACATTTTTCTATTAGTAGTAAGGGATATTTTATATGCACCATCCCACAGATAGGATAGCACATACCACAGCCTTTGATATATCAGTGGTGGTGGAGTGGCTGGAAGGAGAAATAGCTCACTAATGGGGATCGATGCTGGACTGACCACGCATCTGGCAAGTGCTTTACCACTGGGCTACATTCCGCTCCCTCACCCTATCTAAGCCAGATTCAAATGAGACAGGTAGAATGCACCAGTATACACAGGGTGTTGGATTAGACAGACTTTACCCAGGGTATTGTCACTGGACAGGTCTGTATATATATCTTGCAAAAATTCTGTACAGGTGTATGTAAAGGTATAGAATTCTGTACAGGTGTATGCAAAGGTATAGAATTCTGTATAGGAGTATGTAAAGGTATAGAATTGTGTACAGGTGTATGTAAAGGTATAGAATTGTGTACAGGTGTATGTAAATGTATAGAATTGTGTACAGGGTGTATGTAAAGGTATAGAATTCTGTACGGGTGTATGTAAAGGTATAGAATTCTGTACGGGTGTATGTAAAGGTATAGAATTATGTACGGGTGTATGTAAAGGTATAGAATTCTGTACCGGTGTATGTAAAGGTATAGAATTCTGTACGGGTGTATGTAAAGGTATAGAATTGTGTACAGGTGTATGTATAGGTATAGAATTCTGTTTCTGATGTCACTGAAGTACTACATGAATACCTCATTTCATTCTAGCAGACGGCAGATGAAAGAAATAAGAACTGTTTTATTTAAAGAAACACCCAACACATTTCAACTACGGTTATATAGCTTCAGTCATGTGGTTAACGACCACAGATAATTAGAGAGGAAACCCACTCCATGGGCTAATCTTTTCAATTAATTAGCAGCAAGGGATATTTTATAAACACTATCCCACAGACAGGATAGGACATACCATAGTCTTTGTTAAGCCAGTCATGGCATACTGGCTGGAATGAGAAGTAGCCCACCGATGGTAATCAATTGAAGACTGACCGAAGCAAGTTACAGTTAAAAGTTTGTTTTGTTTGATGACACCACTAAAGCACATTGATTAATTAATCAAATATTTGGTAATTATGACTCATAGTCATCAGAGGAAACCCGCTACATTTTTCCATTAGTAGTAAGGAATCTTTTATATGCACTTTCCCAGTTGTGGTGTACTGGTTGGAACAAGAATAAACCCAATCAGTTTCCACCGTGGTGGTTTGATTCTGTGACACATTCACCTCTAGTGAGCTTTCAACCAAAGAAGGTATACATCATTTTATCTTCCAATCACTATCACGAACTCAAAATATAGCTTTTTGGGACTGAACTACTTTTACACTTGTCATGATTAGCAAAGTACTGTTGTATTGTTCAGACTTACTTTTTTTTAAATTTCCAGTACAGTTTTAATTTTTAGAATCAATTATGAATACAATTTTATTTTAAAAATAAGAAATAAATTGTTATTTGAGAACTATTTTGTTTTGGTGTATAATTATTGTTGGTGACGAGACATTCAACATGTTTAGTCACACTACTATGGAAACCAGTAAAATTGTTTCATGTGGATTGCAGGACAAATAAAATAATTGGCTTTATTCTGCTGTGATCTAGTATCAAATGCCGCTCTGCAGAGTCTTGCTACATTCGCCATTTTAAAGGATAAAGCCGATATCTTAAAGGGACATACCCTAGTTATAAACATTAAGGTGTATTTTTGACTATTAGAGCCGTTTTTGATAACTGAAATCATACTTTACTTAGATTTTATTGTTTAGATTATCCATTTCCGTACATTCGAAGTGTTTTTGGTCATCCTGGTGTTTATAATACTACAAAATGCATTTCTCTTATTTTTAAAAACACACGTGCGTCTGAGTAGTAACAGATATGGAGTCGAGTTTAGTCTATTTTTAGAGGGTATTTCACCATTTCAAAGTCACAGACTCATGTTTCACTTATTGTAACTTTATCCAAATGTGTTACAGGTTTGTAAATTAACTCAACTTAGTGTGCATTTTTGTGGGCTGAAACTAGGGTCTGTCCCTTTAAGACAGTAACCAGTTATTCCATATATATTGTATAGATTATGAGTGGGACCTTCTTGAATGGTCACTGCATTGTCCGTACACAAGTTCTTAAAGCCACATGTTAGTTAGTCCTTGGTCTGACCAGGTCACTTCATTCTGTTTACCAACACTCACATTTGACATTTGCGATGCAGGTAGTATGGAGATCCTGTATGAGAGATAGTGACCCCACACCTGTCGGGCAGATAACCCATCCTCACAGATAACTGCATCTTTATCTTCATCATTCCAACATAATCACGGGGCAGGACATAGCCCAGTGTTCACTTGATGCAGGTAGTATGGAGATCCTGTATGAGAGATAGTGACCCCACACCTGTCGGACAGATAACCCATCCTCACAGATAACTGCATCTTTATCTTCATCATTCCAACATAATCACGGGGCAGGACATAGCCCAGTGTTCACTTGATGCGCGGTTAGTCTAGGATCAATCCCCGTCAGTAGGCCCATTGGGCTATTTTTCATTCCAGCCAGTGCACCACGACTGGCATATGAAAGGCTGTGGTATGTACTACCCTGTCTGTGGGATGGTGCATATAAAAGATCTGTTGCTGCTAATCGAAAAGAGTAGCCCATGAAGTGGCGACAGCGGGTTTCCTCTCTCAATATCTGTGTGGTCCGTAACCATATGTCTGATGCCATATAACCGTAAATAAAATGTGTTCAGTGTATCGTTAAATAAAATATTTCCAACATAATCACATGTTCAATTCACTTATGGATGGTTTTTACAAAACAATTATTAAATATATTTGAGGCTAGTCTTAACAAATAATTTGGTTTGGTGTAATATTTTAGTTTTAGATCAGTCCATTGGTCAAAGCATCTTCAATTTTATGTCTACAATATTACAATAGAAACAAAAGAGGGAAAAAAGAAATAAAATTATAATTGAAACAGAGTTTGGAGGGTGGGATTCTGTTTTGGTGTTGTTTGGGGGTTTTTCAAGTGAACTTTAAAGATACAAAAATTTAAAAATTTCATGTGGGATGTATAAAAGGATCAGATTAAATATGAAACAATGGTATGATAGGATGGATGGATGGATTTATGAATGAATGAATGGGTGGTTTTGTGTGAGTGGGTGGATGATTGAATGGATGGAGGGAGGGAGGGAGGGAGGGAGGGAGGGATGGATTGAGGTATGTGTGGGTGGGTTTATGTGGTTGGTTGGGATGGATGGATGCATGTATGGATGGGTAGATGGGTGCTTGGATGGTGGATAGATGGATGAATAAATGGATGGATGGATGGAAGGATGGATGGAAGGATGGATGGACGGATGGATGGATGGATGGATGGAGGAACTGACAGACAGCCTGGCTGATGGACAGATATTTAAATTTGTATACTAGTATACTGTTGTATATTAAGGCTATCTATTTACAATGCACCGGAAAGCCTAAGTACAGCGTGATGGGCTGGGACATGGAAGTATGGATAATATCCTTAGAATGCCAGCTCATTACTGATCATGACAGATTGCTTACCACAGGGGGTAACTTAAGAATTTAACAAAAGCAGTGCACAAATTTCCATTAGTTTCTCTACACAGATGGATCAAGACATAAGCATCTCTAAATACTGCAGGAGTTTTCAAATCACTGGGGTTAAACTAATAATCTGAGCACATGTGCTTTCAGAGTGTGTGAGTCAATCGCCAATCAGCAACGTACTTTCAAACCAATTTACCATTTCCAGATGAGGAATTAGGCTACCATTTCCAGAGGAGGAATTATGCTACCATTTCCAGAGGAGGTATTACATGTAGACTACCATTTCCAGAGGAGGAATTACATGTAGGCTACCATTTCCAGAGGAGGAATTAGGCTACCATTTCCAGAGGAGGAATTACATGTAGGCTACCATTTCCAGAGGAGGAATTACATGTAGACTACCATTTCCAGAGGAGGAATTACACGTAGGCTACCATTTCCAGAGGAGGAATTACATGTAGGCTACCATTTCCAGAGGAGGAATTACACGTAGGCTACCATTTCCAGAGGAGGAATTAGGCTACCATTTCCAGATGAGGAATTATGCTACCATTTCCAGAGGAGGAATTACATGTAGGCTACCATTTCCAGAGGAGGAATTAGGCTACCATTTCCAGAGGAGGAATTACATGTAGACTACCATTTCCAGAGGAGGAATTAGGCTACCATTTCCAGAGGAGGAATTATGCTACCATTTCCAGAGGAGGAATTACATGTAGGCTACCATTTCCAGAGGAGGAATTACATGTAGGCTACCATTTCCAGAGGAGGAATTACATGTAGACTACCATTTCCAGAGGAGGAATTAGGCTACCATTTCCAGAGGAGGAATTATGCTACCATTTCCAGAGGAGGAATTACATGTAGGCTACCATTTCCAGAGGAGGAATTACATGTAGACTACCATTTCCAGAGGAGGAATTAGGCTACCATTTCCAGAGGAGGAATTAGGCTACCATTTCCAGAGGAGGAATTACACATAGGCTACCATTTCCAGAGGAGGAATTACATGTAGGCTACCATTTCCAGAGGAGGAATTACATGTAGACTACCATTTCCAGAGGAGGAATTACATGTAGGCTACCATTTCCAGAGGAGGAATTAGGCTACCATTTCCAGAGGAGGAATTACATGTAGGCTACCATTTCCAGAGGAGGAATTAGGCTACCATTTCCAGAGGAGGAATTACACGTAGGCTACCATTACCAGAGGAGGAATTACATGTAGGCTACCATTTCCAGAGGAGGAATTAGGCTACCATTTCCAGGAGGAATTAGGCTACCATTTCCAGAGGAGGAATTACATGTAGACTACCATTTCCAGAGGAGGTATTACATGTAGACTACCATTTCCAGAGGAGGAATTAGGCTACCATTTCCAGGAGGAATTAGGCTTTGTAGTTCAATAAAATCTGGGAACACAACAGCAATAAAAGAAGGCAAGACAAAAAAAAACTAAAATAAAAAGATAAAAATTAATACTGGAACACTTATTCCATTCGAAGTAGCGGCATGTGAAAAGCGAAAATCTGTCCATTTTTAAGATCTAGCAAAAATCTTGGAATGTACATGTAACATGAATAAAATAAACTAAGACAAAAACCTCTGAAAAGAAAAAGATAAAATTTAATACCGTAATATTTATTCCATTAACAGGGCTCAAAATAGTGGCCTAGTGAAAAGCAAAAAACAATCCACTTTTGAGACATAGCCGGTAAAACAGAAATTTACCTGCTAAAATCATTGTTAAAAAATCACAGCTCATTTGTCAATGGTCCAAGAGCCAATAGGGTTTATTGGTACTTTTGGGGGAATATGGCTCATAGTAATTTTTAGCAAGGTATGCATATCTAGGGTTAAAAAATAGGTGATAGTTTTTGAGAATTATTACCCTTTTCCTGACCCTACCCTAAAATAATAATTTTTAAAATATGACCAACACACAGTAAAACGACCTATTTCAACCCAGTGCTACTTTATCATTAAGCAGTCCCTGTCAATGACATTTGTCAACCTGTGGTAATGTGAGATAACATTTTAGAAAACATTTAATAACATGTTGAAGTTGACATTTTTAGCATTGGTAATACATACATTCCGGTGCCTAAAGTTTGAATAATGCAGTAATTCAGTTACTTTTTTTTATCTGTCAGTTAGTTTTAAAAAGTCAATCAAGGGTTTGGAATACATACCATTACACATGTTTGTGGTTATTTTATAGAGGAATCCAAATAACTGAATATATTTTATGTAAATTGTATATTACAATCAGTAGAACAAAAAATGTTAGCCCTCCCCCAAACAATTTTTTTTTATTATTTTTAGAAATTGTGTTTCATTTTCCTGTTGCTGTTGAAGCATACTCTTCTGAAATCAACTAGACGTGTATAGTAACATGTTGTAATTATTGTAAACTGGCCTCAGGGGTATAGTGATTAAGCAATCAGACTTATGTCTGGTAGATATTTGGTTCGAATCCCTTTAGCTCCAAGCCAGAGAGAGTTTGACGACTCATTGGGTAGGTAGGTGTAAGGAACTACACTGAATTATCTCTCACCAACTACCATTATTAAAAGAATGTTTTTCGGTATCATCAATATCATATATTAGGAATAAAAATAATGTATTATGCTCGCCAAAGGCTCGCATAATACAATTTTTATTCCTAATATATGATATTGACGATACCGAAAAACACTCTGGTAATAACCTCTATATATATATTATATTCCATTTAAGTCATATAGCCATAGATTTTTTTTCAGTTTTGTCCAATTTGGTTCCATTTTCATTTGAGTCCGTTTTGGTACGTTTTGGTTTTCGCTATAACCCGTTTTCAGAATGTTACGCTTGCACAGTTTGGAACTCTGAATTCGTCAATGCAGTACATGAATTGTCTATTTGAACTATTTCATCATCATTCTGAACAGTTTCTTTCAATGATTTAGAATTTTTGTATGGCTTATGCGGAGTCACGGATTCAATGTTAAAAATACATAAAATAAATTTAAGAGTCAGTCAGAAAAAGACAGATCGCCCATCGGACTGATAGTAAAGTAAAGTAAAGTTTGTTTTATTTAACGATGCCACTAGAGCACATTGGTTTTTTATCTTATCATCGGCTATTGGACGTCAAACATACGGTCATTCTGACACTGCTTTTTAGAGGAAACCTGCTGTCGCCACATAGGCTACTCTTTTATGATAGGCAGCAAGGGATCTTTTATTTGCGCTTCTCACAGGCAGGATAGCACAAACCATGGCCTTTGTTGAACCAGCTATGGATCACTGGTCGGTGCAAGTGGTTTTACACCTACCCATTGAGCCTTGCGGAGCACTCGCTCAGGGTTTGGAGTTGGTATCTGGATTAAAAATCCCATGCCTCGACTGGGATCCGAACCCAGTACCTACCAGCCTGTAGACCGATGGCCAAACCACTACGCCACCGAGGCTGGTCGGACTGATAGTTGCATTTTTCAACTTCAATTTTTACTCGCATTTGGCGAGCATGCGAGTACTTTCTGCAACCAGTAAGAGTTCAAATTTGAAACTGCAAATAAAACACTGAATGTCAAATAACACTTAGTACATTAGTTTTTCACCAAATTATTTTTAATTATTTTAAATTATTTTGATTATATTAAATAAGAATAATCATTAAAAAGCACTACCAGGGCAATGCAAATCAGGAACTAACATGTATAAAAAAGAAACAATTTAAAAGATAACAATTATTGCAAGTGCTCTTTGAAGTTAACCAGACTACGTCTAATTATGTATTATTATCCATATGGTTCAACATAACCGAGTTAATAATAATCATATGAAGCACACGTGTAATAACAAGTGTAATGACGTAATTTTGGGAAGCGACATCATACCATGACATTACTTCTCCAGTCCTAGCTCAGACTGTGCATTTGAAATATGATGTCATTTCGTTGTCTCCTTCTAGTTGTGGCTGAAACACTTTGAGTTGGGTCTTGTTATTCATAAAGATAACAGCAATAATAATATGGATAATAAAGAAATTATTACACTCGCGTGTGAGTCGTACTGATTTTGCGGCAACTCGTATACAAAAATCCTGAAACTCGTTTCGTAAAATCAGTATGACACACAAGCTCGTATAATAATCTCTATTTACGTAGTGAGGCTCTCTGCCATGTATGAACACCGACAACCATACACAAGATCATTTCATTCTGCTTAGTCGGTGATCAATTATTCTGTAACTATCACCGTAATCCTTGACAGTTAGGACCACCCGAGACAGGCGCGCTTCGTCTGATTGACCTGATTGACAATGATTTCATCTTTAAAATACTATCAGCAACAACAATTTGATCAATCCACATGCATCGAGTTTTAGAGGTGCATAATCTATTAAATCTTTATGGCGGGACCAAAGAATTAGGTCAAGAGTATAAGTTTATCGAATGTTCGAAGTTTGAGTTTTCAAAGGCCATCATTACTAGTTTGTATAGCAATCCAGCCAGGCGGTGACGGTGTCAGAGACAATGATTTATCAGAGACATGGCGTGTCAGAGACAATGACGTGTCGGAGACAATGGCGTGTCAGAGACAATGATGTATTAGAGACAATGACGTGTCAGAGACAATGGCATGATGTATCAGAGTTAATTACGTGTCAGAGACAATGGCGTGTCAGAGACAAAGACGTATTAGAGACAATGACATGTCAGAGACAATGGCGTGTCAGAGACAATGACTAGTCAGAGACAATGACATGTCAGAGACAATGGCGTGTCAGAGACAATGGCATGATGTATCAGAGACAATTACGTGTCAGAGACAATGGCGTGTCAGAGACAATGGCATGATGTATCAGAGACAATTACGTGTCAGAGACAATGGCGTGTCAGAGACAATGGCGTGTCAGAGACAATGACGTATTAGAGACAATGACATGTCAGAGACAATGGCGTGTCAGAGACAATGACTAGTCAGAGACAATGACATGTCAGAGACAATGGCGTGTCAGAGACAATGGCATGATGTATCAGAGACAATTACGTGTCAGAGACAATGGCATGTCAGAGACAATGGCGTGTCAGAGACAATGACATGTCAGAGACAATGGCGTGTCAGAGACAATGGCATGATGTATCAGAGACAATTACGTGTCAGAGACAATGGCGTGTCAGAGACAATGGCATGTCAGAGACAATGACGTATTAGAGACAATGACATGTCAGAGACAATGGCGTGTCAGAGACAATGACTAGTCAGAGACAATGACATGTCAGAGACAATGGCGTGTCAGAGACAATGGCATGATGTATCAGAGACAATTACGTGTCAGAGACAATGGCGTGTCAGAGACAATGGCGTGTCAGAGACAATGACTAGTCAGAGACAATGGCGTGTCAGAGACAATGGCATGTCAGAGACAAGGACGTATCAGAGACAATGGTGTGTCAGAGACAATGGGGTGTCAGAGACAATGGCATGTCAGAGACAATGATGTATCATAAACAATGGCGTGTCAGAGACAATGGCATGTCAGAAACAATGACGTGTCAGAGACAATGGCATGTCACAGACAATGGCGGCATCAGAGACAATGGTGTGTCAGAGACAATGGCATGTCAGAGACAATGGCGTGTCAGAGACAATGGCATGTCACAAACAATGGCAGCATCAGAGACAATGGTATGTCAGAGACAATGGCGTGTCACAGACAATGGCTGTCAGAGACAATGGCATGTCAGAGACAATGAGACAATGGCATGTCAGAGACAATGGCGTGTCAGAGACAATGGCAGCATCAGAGACAATGGCGTGTCAGAGACAATGGCGTATCACAGACAATGGCATGTCACAGACAATGGCTGTCAGAGACAATGGCATGTCAGAGACAATGAGACAATGGCATGTCAGAGACAATGGCAGTGTCAGAGACAATGGTGTGTCACAGACAATGGTGGCATCAGAGACAATGGTGTGTCAGAGACAATGGCATGTCACAGACAATGGCATGTCACAGACAATGGCGGCATCAGAGACAATGGCATGTCAGAGACAATGGCATGTCAGAGACAATGGCGTGTCACAGACAATGGCAGCATCAGAGACAATGGCGTGTCACAGACAATGGCTGTCAGAGACAATGGCATGTCAGAGACAATAGCGGTGTCAGAGACAATGCCGTGTCAGAGACAATGGCAGCAATTATTATGTTTAGTTGAATGTTAATGTTTCACATCTATCTCCATTTCTTGAAACTTGATTAATAATTACATTAATGAATTATTTGAATTTTTTTATTATATTAAAAGTTTAATTTTTAAATGAATGCTCGCGCAAGGCTTTTGGCCTGGTATGCATATTCAACGATATATAATGCACATTATTGCTTAATATCAACAAGTATTATCTTATAGTTAATTAATAAAATGGTTAAATATGATGGCTATTATATATAATGGACACAGCCATTTTGTACCATCTCAGTGAATACGCCTTCTGGCAAGCCAATGGTTATGTAATACTTAACGTGTCACATCAGGAATTAGTCTTAGAACTGAAGAAACAAAATGTACCTGATTTTTCCAGATGCATCGCAATGTTCTGTGATAATATCCATACCAGTAAGCCAGCAATAAGTATATATTATTTTTTTATACAAAATAAATTTAAACCACCATTACAAAGTGTAAAAATAGCTGTATTATGTTTTGTCCATACATTAACCAATGTACTGAAATGATAATCAGAGTGTTTGCTTAGTTAATTGATATTTTCTTTCTGTGGCCTGTACCTGTGGTTTCTGATTGGCAGGTGTATAATTGGATGGTCACCAGTGACTCAAGGTGTCTAGACAAAAAAAAAGTGTGCCTGTTTTATTAAGATCACAGGGTATTGTGAAATAACCAGCCACCCCTAAAGTGGTAATGGACAGTATCAGCCGTTCTGCTTTATTACTATAAATAATTCTGTAAAACCCTTGATTAAGTAGACTTTCCCCATCTAAAATCACAAAACTGACTAATTACGTAGTCCCAAAGAAAAGAAAATTATCACTTGGGTATTATGAGTGGTCATTTTTGCTCCAACATACCCATCAATAGGTCTAATAATATGCATTTTTTGTTTGGATTTTTTAAGAGAGAAAAATACTTTAACTCCATTTTGTTCTATTCATGCAAATTGAAATATATTTAGTTAAATAGTTTATTATATTATCAATTCATTTATGTTGTTTAACAAGTCAGGTTGATGAAAGGAATGCTCATGCAAGGCTTTTGAATTGGTATGCATATTCAACGATAAACTTATAATGTCCATTATTGCTTAATATCAACAAGTATAATCATATATTTAATTAATAAAATGGTTAAATGTGACGACTATTATATATTACAGGCCTGTACCTGTGATTCATGATTTGCAGGTGTATATTTGGAAGGTATCCAGTCAAAATAATTAAATACTGCTATCTAGACACACAAAAAATATGTGCCAGTTTTATTAAGATGACAGGGTATTGTGGGATAAACCTGCCACCCCTAAAATGGCAATGGTCATTATCAGCCGTCCTGCTTTATTACTGTAAATAATTCTGTAAAACCCTTTATTAAGTAGACTTTCCCATCACAAAACTGACCAATTACGTAGTCCCAAAGTAAATAAAATTATCACTTGGGTATCGTGAGTGGTCGTTTTTGCTCCAATAGGCCTAATAACATGCTCTCTTTTTTTGTGGATTTTTTTAGATAGAAAAATAAATGAACTCCATTTCATTCTATTGATGCAAATTGAAATATATTTAGTTGAATAGTTTATCATACTATCAAGTCATTTATGTTGTTTCACAAGTCAGGTTGATGAAAGCTTAGTGCCTTGTCATAAATTAGAGCATTTGTTTACACTGTGCATACATGAGTTGGTCGGAGCTGATGTCACTTCACCCCAAGCTAGAATTCCCGACGCAACGAAAACAAAAAATGGCTGCCCCTAGTTAGCCGAAATAATCACTTTTTTTTTATTAACTCTAAAATTACATGTTTTTCATTTGTTAAAGTGTCAGTATGTGTTGGTGGTCCGGGTATGCATCTTTCCAACACATAAGGCTCTTGTTGGAGTTTAGTTTACCTTTAAAGTGTCAGTATGTGTTGGTGGTCCGGGTATGCATCTTTCCAACACATAAGGCTCTTGTTGAAGTTTAGTTTACCTTTACGGTGTCAGTATGTGTTGGTGGTCCGGGTATGCATCTTTCCAACACATAAGGCTCTTGTTGGAGTTTAGTTTACCTTTACGGTGTCAGTATGTGTTGGTGGTCCGGGTATGCATCTTTCCAACACATAAGGCTCATCTTTGAGTTTATTATCCCTTTAAAGGTTTTTGTAATATGCATTGAGATGAATGATGTAATCATGAGTGATACCAAATACGTTTAAGGTAGGTGAAACATTCATTCCACAGAATCCTTGTTTAAACAGACATTGGAGTTCACATACTTCCGATACTATTTATCAATCCGTGTTTAAACAGACATTGGAGTTTACATATCAATCCTTGTTTAAACAGACATTGGAGTTTACATACTTCCAATACTATTTATCAATCCGTGTTTAAACAGACATTGGAGTTTACATACTTCCGATATTATTTATCAATCCTTGTTTAAACAGACATTGGAGTTTATATATTTCCGATACTATTTATCAATCCTTGTTTAAACAGACATTGGAGTTTACATACTTCCAATACTATTTATCAATCCTTGTTTAGACAGACATTGGAGTTCACATACTTCCAATACTATTTATCAATCCTTGTTCAAACAGACAATGGAGTTTACATACTTCCAATACTATTTATCAGTTTCCTAAAATGATACTAATGTAAATCAACTCAGTGACTGAACTAAGTAAACTCCCACTACACCCTTTGTCATAAATGAGTATACAATATCAAAATTGCCCAAAACGTAATTTGGTGGCAGTGTATCATTATCTTAAGGAATTGCTTTCAACCAGAAACATATTCAGTAAGATGAACTCAGTATGGCCAAATCTACCAATTGTCCATTGAATCATATTAGCTAACCCACCCAGCAACCCACAACAGTGATCCAATCCATGCACTCATTCATCCATCCATCCATCCATCCATCCATCCCACACACATATTCATATCATGCATTCCATCCATCCAACAAACCAATTCATCCATCCATCTCACTTCCCCATACACATCCCATCCACCCATTCGTATCACTCAATCCATCCATCCACCATTCTAACTCACACAACTATTCCATCCATGCATCCATTAGTGGTGATGTTTTTAGTAAGTCAATGTTTTGGTGTAAGCCATTGTGTATTATTGTTGTCGAAGGTGGAAAATACACTTTCAAACACAAAGCCAGATTCAGACCTTCTGCTTCTGTAACTAGCCTGAAAGATCTCGCCCAGTTAACCTGCTTGGTAAAGAATTCCATATGCTATGTTTTCTCAAACAAACCTTTTACACCAAACAGCTGGACAGGAAGGAAAAAAATGTGTTAAATATACAAGACTATGTGCATGGTATTTTTACCAGTTAGTCTTAAAATTAGGTCTTAAAGAGAATTGCCAGACATCAGTACCAAGTCATATGTTCTAAGTCACATGTGTGGAGTTCTCAAAAACACAGAAGAAAAACTTTATGGAGACCAGGAATCCCTCAATGTTACTGTGAGATTCATCCTGGCAGCAAATATCTCCCTGTGATATCATTACAAGAAGGAACGAACAGAAGAAGAAGACTGTGAGATTCATCCTGGTAGCAAACATCTCCCTGTGATATCATTACAAGAAGGAACGAACAGAAGAAGAAGACTGTGAGATTCATCCTGGTAGCAAACATCTCCCTGTGATATCATTACAAGAAGGAACGAACAGAAAAAGAAGACTGTGAGATTCATCCTGGTAGCAAACATCTCCCTGTGATATCATTACAAGAAGGAACGAACAGAAGAAGAAGACTGTGAGATTCATCCTGGTAGCAAACATCTCCCTGTGATATCATTACAAGAAGGAACGAACAGGAGAAGAAGACTGTGAGATTCATCCTGGTAGCAAACATCTCCCTGTGATATCATTACAAGAAGGAACGAACAGAAGAAGAAGACTGTGAGATTCATCCTGGTAGCAAACATCTCCCTGTGATATCATTACAAGAAGGAACGAGAAGAAGAAGAAGACTGTGAGATTCATCCTGGTAGCAAACATCTCCCTGTGATATCATTACAAGAAGGAACGAACAGAAAAAGAAGACTGTGAGATTCATCCTGGTAGCAAACATCTCCCTGTGATATCATTACAAGAAGGAACGAACAGAAGAAGACTAGTTCGAATACCAACCACTATTACAAAGTACATTTATAATGTATTAAAGTTGACACCTCATATCTGTAAAGGTAAAATAAACGTTACTGTTACACTCAGACCAATTGTTTACAGACCAAACTTGTATCTTAATCTCCCATCTTACTCTCTGACACATGCTCACTGCCATGTTTAGCTCTATCTGCAATTTGATACAAACTTTTTATCTGTGTGTGTGTGTGTCTGTGTGTCTATGCATGTGTCTGTGTGTCTGTGCGTGTGTGTGTGTGTGTGTGTCTGTGTGTGTCTCTATGTGTGGGGGTGGGGGTGTGGGTGGGGGGTTGTTGTGCTTGAGAATATGGAAGCAAGGGGGTCTGGGGGCACTGGCAACCCGACTCTAAAGATTATTTGTTGGTGCACCACCCTCCAGCTGAAAGGTAAATTAATATACATGTTGTATAAACTTCTGACGCCTATGTGTGTGTATCAAGAAAGCATTAAAAAAAATTATTCAGGTAATTTCAGGTGGCAGCTACTTTTCTTAGAGACATCATATAAGACACTGTCAGTCATTTTGCATCTTTACAATTTCTGACAAATGAGACCTTCAGTCTTTAATCATCATAGATGACTAGTGCACATATCTAAAACTGACCTCTGCTCACACCACACCTAAATAATATTCTAATAATTTCTGTTATCATTTTAATTTATTTTATAACAGTAATTATAATAAAAAATATTTTATCAAAAAAAATAATAATAAAATTACATGTATCTCCAGGAAATAAATGATGTAACGAAGGAAAACAGTTCCACTCCTAAATATAAGTATATGATAAGGCAGCAGATAGGACTGATTACGAAGCCACACAAGATGTTATCAAGGGTACAACAGCCGTCTGTTTGTGGATGAGATGTCATCCTCAGACAAGGCTGTGAGCAGCTGACCAAACTAGCAGCACTGGGACCACAGTAATGTAATTACACAGTCTTAGTAAATTACACTCACTCCATTGTAACGGGAAGGGAAATAATCATTTACAAATTACACCAGCTTCTGCAGATAGTTCTGTACACATTAACAGGTCACTATATATGAACCATTGTTCTGGTTATGTGTAAGTTTTGCAGATTTAAATCTATATCACTTTACCAAAAGTATCAAAGGTAAGATTCAGTAAGGTACACTTATAATGAACATGCCTATAACGAACTACGGCATAGAACGAACTGATCATAAAGTACTTGTTTCCATTGAACTACTCCCTAGAACGAACTGATAGTAAAGTCCCATTTTATCTCCTTATACATTAATAACCAAATTATGCCAATGTGTACAATGAACTACTGCTATAACGAACTGACTATCATGGTCCCTTGTGGTTCGTTATAACAGTACTTTACTGTACTTGTTTCCATTGAACTACTCCCTAGAACGAACTGATAGTAAAGTCCCATTTTATCTCCTTATACATTAATAACCAAATTATGCCAATGTGTACAATGAACTACTGCTATAACGAACTGACTATCATGGTCCCTTGTGGTTCGTTATAACAGTACTTTACTGTACTTGTTTCCATTGAACTACTCCCTAGAACGAACTGATAGTAAAGTCCCATTTTATCTCCTTATACATTAATAACCAAATTATGCCAATGTGTACAATGAACTACTGCTATAACGAACTGACTATCATGGTCCCTTGTGGTTCGTTATAACAGTACTTTACTGTACTTGTTTCCATTGAACTACTCCCTAGAACGAACTGATAGTAAAGTCCCATTTTATCTCCTTATACATTAATAACCAAATTATGCCAATGTGTACAATGAACTACTGCTATAACGAACTGACTATCATGGTCCCTTGTGGTTCGTTATAACAGTACTTTACTGTACTTGTTTCCATTGAACTACTCCCTAGAACGAACTGATAGTAAAGTCCCATTTTATCTCCTTATACATTAATAACCAAATTATGCCAATGTGTACAATGAACTACTGCTATAACGAACTGACTATCATGGTCCCTTGTGGTTCGTTATAACAGTACTTGTTTCCATTGAACTACTCCCTAGAACGAACTGATAGTAAAGTCCCATTTTATCTCCTTATACATTAATAACCAAATTATGCCAATGTGTACAATGAACTACTGCTATAACGAACTGACTATCATGGTCCCTTGTGGTTCATTACAAAAGTACTTTACTGTATAATTTATATGACAGTACAATCAAGCTAGTGTAATTTTAGTTCCCAGCCATAAAGTTGGCTGCTACACTATTTAGGGTCCTCTTAAAAATAACAACAATGATTTTGGGAAACAATTATTATTGTACCATACAAAGCATACATATTGATATATATAGTATGACAGCAATTTATTATTCCACGGTACAGATGTCTGTCATTATCCGACAGGGTTAATTACCCATGACCCGGACTCCACAGCCCTTTCTAGTCTTCCGGCAGATTACACAGGTAATACACCTATACTGTAACGGCAATGACCGGCAGATTACACAGGTAATACACCTATACTGTAACGGCAATGACCGGCAGATTACACAGGTAATACACCTATACTGTAACGGCAATGACCGGCAGATTACACAGGTAATACACCTATACTGTAACGGCAATGACCGGCAGATTACACAGGTAATACACCTATACTGTAACGGCAATGACCGGCAGATTACACAGGTAATACACCTATACTGTAACGGCAATGACCGGCAGATTACACAGGTAATACACCTATACTGTAACGGCAATGACCGGCAGATTACACAGGTAATACACCTATACTTTATCGGCAATGACCGGCAGATTACACAGGTAATACACCTATACTTTATCGGCAATGACCAGCAGATTACACAGGTAATACACCTATACTTTATCGACAATGGCAGATTACACAGGTAATACACCTATACTGTAATGGCAATAATCAGCCGATTACACAGGTAATACACCTATACTGTAACGGCAATGACCGGCCTCCCATAGCTGACATGTGCCTTAATTACAAAATGAACCCCAAAAAATCATAATTACATGTTTTGATATGAATTTTAGCATTATTCATGGTAGAGGTACATGCCAATTCATTGGTTCCCTTTTCATGCAAACGGACTATAAACTTAAATTAAATCTTTTTTTAGTGGGTGTTCATTTTCAAGTGAAAAACTAATTTCCATGAACTGAGATGGGGAGGATTGAACTGATAAACACAAACAAGATACGTGTGCCTATGTTTCACATACCATCAACACATTTAAAAAGAAATCATTTGATATTGTTATCCAGCAGTTGTACAAATGTGAATGTTGGCAAGAGTTTTATCTCTCATCTTCCTGAGTCTGATACTTGGCACCATTCACTATGCTAAAAATAATATGGACAAATTTCCTGTATGAATGTCAAACTTCTGACTTTCTTATTTAAGATTCATGCACTGATGCAATAAATATATACGTACACGTGTGAAGAAGAACATGGCTTGTTATAATTTAATTTATCCTTAATATTTTAATACCAGTATAGACTAATATATATGAAAATTTAAGTGTCTATCTGTATATTAATATGTCTTTCCATTCATCCACCAACCAATCCATCTTCCAAACAACACATCCATCCATCCATCCATCCATCCATCCATCCATCCAATTATCCATCCATCTATCCATCCACCCAGTTAAACAACCCATCCAATGCACCAATCCACCCATCCATCCATCCATTTAAACAACTCATCCATCCATTCATTTAAACCCATCCATCCATCCATCCATGCATCCAATCATCCATCCATCAGTCCATCCATCCATCCATTCATGTATGCATGCATGCATGCATCAATCAATCAATCAATCAATCAATCAATCAATCAATCAATCCATCCATCCATCAAGTCATCTATCCATCCATCAAAAAAATTTTTACATGAAGTTTTAATTTGACCCATTATTTTCATACTGGGATGTTGAGTGTATTTATTATTAATAATACGGTCATTGAAAATAATCATGTTGGCTTGTAACCGACAATATTGTTATTTTTCAACATTCTTCTCAGGCATTAGCACCATTTTCTACTGGTATAAAGTCTTTTATAGACATGTTTGACTTTTTACAGAAATACAATTTTACATATTCAAGTAGTGTGGACAATATATTTGCCAGTAGAATTGTATGTAAGTTGCGTATCTCCCAGCAGAAAGCCATACAACACTACACATATTTTATATCACTGAATCTTAACTCAAACAATAACAACAGTTTCTATTACCCATAACACAATACAAGATAAAACATCTACATTATGTGCATTGCATTCATGAATGAATAAATAAAAACTCCCATTCATTAATAAAGAAAGAAATGTTTTATTTAACGACGCACTCAACACATTTTATTTACGGTTATATGGCGTCAGACATATGGTTAAGGACTACACAGATTTTGAGAGGAAACCCGCTGTCGCCACTACATGGGCTACTCTTTCCGATTAGCAGCAAAGGATCTTTTATTTGCACTTCCCACAGGCAGGATAGCACAAACCATGGCCTTCATTGAACCAGTTATGGATCACTGGTCGGTGCAAGTGGTTTACACCTACCCACTGAGCCTTGCGGAGCACTCACTCAGGGTTTGGAGTCGGTATCTGGATTAAAAATCCCATGCCTCGACTGGGATCCGAACCCAGTACCTACCAGCCTGTAGACCGATGGCCTAACCACGACGCCACCGAGGCCGGTCATTCATTAATAAATAATTAAAAACTCCCATTCATTAATAAATAAATAAAAACATCCTAACTCTAATGATATTATATAATTGTACACTTAAATTTTTTTGACTACCATTCGACTCTTAGTCTGCTCCCTGATTTAAGTAGGGCTTGAGTTTGGGAGGTGGTGCTGGGTATGGGTACTCTTTTAATGTGCCCCTATCCACTTAGGCACGCCCATCTCGGGCTCGACCTCTGACTTCGCCAGTGACCGATCTGGAGATGGGAGGAGGCGGTGCTGGGATGTAAACCTAAAAGCCACCAGCATTAAGACTACACCACCAAGGTCGGTTTAACACACATTCCTTTGTTCCATGATATACCTTCTAGATGGGCCAAAGAAAACCCACTGTTCCTGTGTGAGTAACCTAATCATCGTTATCATGAGAAGACCAATTATAAGCATGTCGAGACAAATTATCAACGGCTGGAGGAAGTGTGACTGACGCGAAACACTCCACAGGTCAAACTGCCACACCAGTTAGTACAGCAAATCAAACTAAACTCAAAATATACAAGGCCATTTGGCTGGTTTACTCAAAACTCAAAATATACACAACCATTCAGCTCTTTTACTCAAAATTGAAAACACACATGGTCATTTGCCAGCTTTACTAAAAAAAACCAGTAAACCAAGCTATTACTTCATTTCCCTCCTGACAGAGACACCACATGTTTTATCTATAGCATAATATGCAAGACCTGTTCAAGTTTCCCCATCAGTCTGATCACTTTATTTGCACTGTCACATACCTACGTTTTACTTATCCAATGCTACACTTCACAAGTATCCTTTTGTGCTCATGTCCAGTCAACTACCATACACACATCATGCTAAATACTGAGTACAAAGATGAATTCCATAAATACAACCTTCATGGATGCAGCCATCTTTATGATGAAAAGTGTTTATATAGCGTCAGCTAATGAGGGCTGTCTATCTACGGTGGTTATAATTCAGGTGAATGGTCATCACATCTGATGGAAATTTTCTTATGCAAAGCATGGGATATATCTAGTTGAATACGCAATGAATATTATCATATATAAATAAACTCTTTTATCATCTATGTGTAAGTTACTCTATCTGTTTTCTACAACAGTTGCATTTCTATTAAAATTTATCTACTCTGCACGGAAAATCTTGAATGATGCCAGCATATGTGTATTTTCCACGCCTAGTCATGAGTTATAACTTTCTGGTATACTTTAAAAAAATATAAAAGCCATTTAGAGCTTGATAAGATAAGTATCCTTTTAAAAAAAATTCCAATTTTTACAAACATGAAAATATTCACTTTCAATAAAGTTCTGATATGCAACAGACCTACACATCTTTCAGTAAGTGATAGGTGTAGAAGTAAATACACACATAATTACATACACATGTATGGATGGATGGAACAATGGAAGGAAGAATAGATGGATGGATGATTGAATGATTGAATGAATGAATGAATGGATGGATGGTTGGATGGAAGAATACAATGAATAATAGATGAATGAATGAATGAATGAATAAATGAATGGATGGATGGATGGATGAATGGATAGAAGGAAGAATGAAAGGAAAAATAGATGAATGAATGAGTGAATGAATGGATGGATGGAAAGAAATGTTTTATTTAACAACGCTCTCAACACATTTTATTTATGATTATATGGCGTCAGAGAAAGGAAACCCGCTGTCGCCACTACATGGGCTACTCTTTCCGATTAGCAGCAAGGGATCTTTTATTTGCACTTCCCACAGGCAGGACAGCACAAACCATGGCCTTTGTTGAACCAGTTATGGATCACTGGTCGGTGCAAGTGGTTTACACCTACCCATTGAACCTTGCGGAGCACTCACTTAGGGTTTGGAGTTGATATCTGGATTAAAAATCCCATGCCTCGACTGGGATCTGAACCCAGTACCTACCATTACGCCACCAAGGCCGGTGGATGGATGGATGGATGGATGGATGGATAATGGATGGATGGATGGATGGAAGGAAGGAAGAATGGAAGAAAGAATAGATGGATGAATGAATGAATGAATAAATGGATGGATAAATAATACTAAACTCTCAATATTGGCCACTGTTGTTTTAATTTACTCAAGCATGTAAACCATCTTATTAATTAGTAGATAGTTAATACTAAATTAAACTCAATATTGATCATTGTTTGAATTTACTCATCCATGTGCTAGTATCATATATCATATCTCATTAATGGATGATTACTAAATATGCACATAATTATTTTTATTATATTAAGCAACACTAATCTTCAAATTCATGAATGAATTACATTTATAGTGCTGTACTTTATTAGAAAATATATATCAGTAGTCTGTTTAAAAACAAATTGTTTTAATATTTAAATTTTGGCGGCAGCATCAAGCCATCATGCATGTTGTAACCATTATTGTGTCAAATATAGACCATGCATGTTGATTTTATTTGGTTGCCATGTGAACCGACATTCAGGGGAAACAATTGAAGAAACTGGCTTACACTGAGCAACCCCACCCATACCTATTGTTTATAATATCTTACTTATTTCAGGTGACCCAGTTCAGTTTCCGCTAAGTTTGAAATGAATCTTGGCCTGTCTGCCCCATTTGGAAGTTATGAAGATATTAGGTAGTTTGAACTGAATCTTGGCCTGTCTGCCCCATTTGGAAGTTATGAAGATATTAGGTAGTTTGAATTGAATCTTGGCCTGTCTGCCCCATTTGGAAGTTATGAAGATATTAGGTAGTTTGAATTGAATCTTGGCCTGTCTGCCCCATTTGGAAGTTATGAAGATATTAGGTAGTTTGAATTGAATCTTGGCCTGTCTGCCCCATTTGGAAGTTATGAAGATATTAGGTAGTTTGAACTGAATCTTGGCCTGTCTGCCCCATTTGGAAGTTATGAAGATATTAGGTAGTTTGAACTGAATCTTGGCCTGTCTGCCCCATTTGGAAGTTATGAAGATATTAGGTAGTTTGAACTGAATCTTGGCCTGTCTGCCCCATTTGGAAGTTATGAAGATATTAGGTAGTTTGAACTGAATCTTGGCCTGTCTGCCCCATTTGGAAGTTATGAAGATATTAGGTAGTTTGAACTGAATCTTGGCCTGTCTGCCCCATTTGGAAGTTATGAAGATATTAGGTAGTTTGAATTGAATCTTGGCCTGTCTGCCCCATTTGGAAGTTATGAAGATATTAGGTAGTTTGAACTGAATCTTGGCCTGTCTGCCCCATTTGGAAGTTATGAAGATATTAGGTAGTTTGAACTGAATCTTGGCCTGTCTGCCCCATTTGGAAGTTATGAAGATATTAGGTAGTTTGAATTGAATCTTGGCCTGTCTGCCCCATTTGGAAGTTATGAAGATATTAGGTAGTTTGAACTGAATCTTGGCCTGTCTGCCCCATTTGGAAGTTATGAAGATATTAGGTAGTTTGAACTGAATCTTGGCCTGTCTGCCCCATTTGGAAGTTATGAAGATATTAGGTAGTTTGAATTGAATCTTGGCCTGTCTGCCCCATTTGGAATTTATGAAGATATTAGGTAGTTTGAATTTTGTTGGAAAGTGACTTCTGATGAAAAGTTCCAAAAAACAATGTTTTATAAAATAAAATATTGTGGACCTAATAACTGATAATACCAATGATGTATACTGACTGTTGTTTTTGATGGTTTGTAAAATAATATCTGTTTGTTAGTCCAAACAATTCAAATTCAACTTTACATTAATCTTGTATTTGACATCAGCACAGTTAAACAACCCAAAGTGTGCAGAAAAAGTCAAATAAATATTATATATCATTAAATAAAATTATATTTTCTAAATACACTTATGTATATTTTCATAATAACTATTTTTTAAAGACAACTCACTCTTAAAATACTTTTGTTTACACATTAATTGTTATATATTCTAGATTTCACTCTGTTTAACTTTAATGTTGACATGTTTTGTGAAATAATTAGGCTATCCTAATTATTTTAAAGTGATATAACTTGAAATTAAACAAACACAAATAAATAAATAAATAAATAAAATTAATAATTACATGGATTTGTTTTCAGATGATTTATGAAAACAAGTTAAAAAGATTATCAAAGAATTTTATTTCTTGTTCCAGCCAGTGCAGCACAACTGGTACATCAAAGGCCATGGTATGTGCTATCCTGTCTATGGAATAGTGCATATAAAAGATCCCTTGCTACTAATAGAAAAAAAATGTAGCGGGTTTCCTCTCTAAAAGTCTAAGACTATATGTCAAATATACCAAATGTTTGACATCCAATAGCCTATGACTAATAAATCAATGTATTCTAGTGGTGTCGTTAAACAAAACAAACAAACAAACAAAGAATTCTCTCACCTTGAGTTTGACCGATCCTTCACCAAAGACTGGGTGGTTTGTGAATGAGAGGTGAAATATTTTGCCCACATAAGCCGTGGAATCAGGTAGTCCTAGATCAACCCTGTCCACTGGAACCTGCTGGACAACTGGAACCTGCTGGACAACTGGAACCTGCTGGACAATCAGGTTCAGAGAGTCCCCATCATGTCTCTGACCACTGTTAGCCATCAAACATAACAACAAACACACACAGACCCCCAACACACGAACCGGTACTCCGTGATCAGACATTGTTCAAGACAGTCACTTTAATCCAGTGGCCATTTTCTTTGTTTTTCTCCCAGACCACATGCCGTTGTCTTTCCAGTGAGTGATCCTGGTTTGAGTTTTGAGTTGGAGCACCTCTAAAACAAAACACATTGGTTTGACCTGAATATATGGTGACAATATGATATTTAATCTTACACTAAGTGTAAATTACATCATGCTGATAAAGATGAAGCTTATATCAGATTATACCAGAAAGGGCACAATGGGGGGGAGGGGGGCTTATCTGTCACAATATTTAATACCAGGAAGGGGAGAATGAGGCTGGTGTACCGTACCCAGAGGCTAGTGTAATGTACCCAGTAACTAGACAAAACAAACTGAAATCCAGACCAAAGCCATTAAGGTGAATATAATTACTTAATATTCTAGTTGATTCAGTGATATTTGTCACCACAACAAAGAAACAACTTACATATAACATACTGGCTGCAACCAAAACCTGTTACAAGTAAACTAGAACACATTAAAAAAAAAAAACTTTCATAGTTGTTATTTATAGCAGCAGATAAAATGATAATAGTTTTACTCTAAAATACAACTTTAACCAACAGAACTGAAAAAGATATGAAGAGAAAGAAAACTGTTTCAAGTAAATTACAAAACTTGTATCAATAAACAAAAATATATCTAAGTAAACTAAATTAGATGTGAAGAGAAAGAAAATGTTCTCACATCTGTTAGATTTAGATGAGTCTCCACCAATATCCTCACTTGTGAATGAAAACCAACAGCTCACCACTGGGATGAGTGTAGAAAGGAGATTTGTGTTGAAAAGTAAAACACATGTGAATCACCGAGTATCTCCTGAGTTTCAATGAGTGAGCACCCACAGCATGGGCAGAAGTGGCACTGAGAACCGATTAAACAGAAAGCATGCCACATACACAGCTAGCGGAAAGCCAGGTCCGAGAAACAGACCGCCCAATCCGTCTTTGATGATGACTATGTGCAAAGCAGCAAGGTAGAGAAAGAGAGAGGGAGAAATGTGCGACACCCTCCTCCAGAGTGGATAATGCCAAGTAATGCAGACCATGTGCTGAAAGTGGGACAATCCACCAACCTGGTACTGCCCAGCCGCTGCCAGCCGTTAGCACTGGATGTGAAACATACACCTCTTGTAGACGGGCTTTCAACAATGAGCCCACTGGTTTCACTTCCTCTTTCATTCCTTCACATTCCACAGGCTTGTTCAATCACCAGACTGGGAGGTACTGGGTTCAAGTACTGCTTCCTACCCAGTCGGAAGGTTTTAACAGTCACTTCAGCAGTTTGGTTCTTACTACTGTCCTTGACAGATATTTCAAATCACTGAGGGATGTGTCCAGGATAGTGTGCTTTAAAAGTAATTAAATATAATCACGATAATAAAGTGAAAAATAAATTCAAAGAAACTGGTTCCATGTTCAAAAACATACTTAAGTCAAAGTATGATATTAATATACTTAAAGTTGTAAACGAACACCGAGATATCTCTAAGTACAGAAATAGTAAACAAATTAGGGCCATAGGTATAGTGGGGCTTGGGGGTGGGCTTTAAGTTGAGAAGTGCAATTTTGTCTAGTTGGAGAAAACATTTTATCACCGAGACCCGATTCTGTTTTTACTGCCCTCGCCCTACACACAACCCACCTACTTGCCTTGTTTGTAACTGCCACATTAGATTCTAACTATGGTATTATTTTCTGCAAACACCAAATAAATACCATATATAATAAAACTAGATATCATGCCCATATGGTGGGGGAGAGGTTCAGATGAACCCCTTAATATCAGAATCATATAAATTTAGGTGTTTTTTTTTATCTAATGTGTGCACACTCAATGCAAAATAATCCTACACACATACAGAAAGGTTGAAGACAGATAACCAAGATGTGAAGACCAAACATTTGCCACCATCAAAGAAACCCCATCTCATGACCCCCCATTTGAAGTACCCTTTTTAATGCTTTTTTTTCAAACTTCATCATCCACAATTGATATACAACACTAAATTAAATTGCCCAGAAAACATGTCTGTGATCATGTTAACAGATTTCTCTTTGTTTGGGAGCTTGTCTCATTTGGCTTGGCCAAACTCAAGCTTGTCCTTTTCAGAATTTTGTAAACCCCCCTTCACAGAATCGTGGATAAATCCTTGGATATGTATTCATCTCTCTGATGGCATATTTATTATCTAGATGAGTTCTTAGCATACTCAGTTTGTGCAGACTTATTTTAATTTGTGTACATTGTAAACAGAGAAGATGATACTCCAAAAATTTGCTGCTCCAAAACTTCGTCAAGTCTTATGTCATTTCACAACTGTGCAAAACAATTCCCACATATATGCAATTATAACATGGCCTACCTCTTGGATTAAGGTTGTGGTTATGGGTTAAGAATGCAGTTTAGACATTTGGAATAACGGATGTATATAGTAATAGACCTTTGAATATGGACATGCCATCATTTATAAGAGGTTTACTCTAAAAGCTGAACTCACCTTCAGATTCCTCCGAGTAAAACTTTCAAACCATCTGTAATTCTTCAGTAAAGTGTAAACAGCATTTGCACATGGCCACGGTTACTCATAACAGCAGATAAAGAAAAACAGTGTGTCATAGGATGGAGAAAACAAAACAATCTACATTACACTGAATACTTTACAAATATTTTTGAGGAAATGAAAGGTATACACCTTTAATGACACCTTGGCACATTCTAAACTCCGACGATTTGATGTGTAACATGTAGTTATTTCAACATTTGATAGAGAGGAGGGGGGGGGGGGAGGATGGAAGGAAGGAACAAAGATTTGTTTAACACCTGAACCAGGTGGGGGGGGGAGAGGGGAGTAGGGGTTGAAAAGAAATCCTCTGCTCTTAAGAAAATGTTCTTTCTCAGTGTATTTTGTGGGGAATATGACCCAACCCTCCTAAACACTTCACTTGCCTATCTAGATCCACCCCCTGGCACATGCACCTGTGAGCCCTTTTTAAACTATGGCTACTTGGTGTCTAACATGGTTATTAGAACAAATAGTCAATGGAGAAAAGAGAGGAAACTCACCGATACCCACAATAGTTGTTAATTTTACTGATAAAACAGCAATGGATCTTTTATTACGCACTTTCTCATAGACAGAACTGAGAAACTCATTACCACCTGTAATATTGGCTATTATAAACTGATGGCGAGTGTGTTCTGTATTGTGATTGGTTAATTACATTCTTTTTCCGGGATCAAATAAAAATAACACCCAGAAAGCTAATGACATCATTAGAAAGTGATGTAATTAGCAATTGGAACAGGCCAAGTTGACGGCTCACGGGTCTACAGTTAGATTGTAGCCAGGTAGTTTTTTCAAGAAATACCAAATATACAGTTAGTATTTGATGCCCACAAATGTTTAATTTTTAACATCAGGCGCATGCCTTTGGTAAAAAATGTCACTTGCAGGATCAGATAAACAATAACACCTGCAAATGTAAAAACTCCATATGGTTATCTCCTAATTTTTACAGATATATCAGAAATGGATCTTATGCACTTTCTCCTAGACATAACAGATGTACGAGTGATGGGGTGGAGAAGAGACGTAACAGATTATCAGTGATGGGGCACTGGTTTGGGTGGAAAAGAGATGTAACAGACTATCAGTGATGGGACACTGGTTTGGGTGGAGAAGAGACGTAACAGATTATCAGTGACGGGACACTGGTTTGGACGGAGAAGAGATGTAACAGATTATCATTGACGTGACACTGGTTTGGGTGGAGAAGAGACGTAACAGATTATCAGTGATGGGACACTGGTTTGGGTGGAGAAGAGACAGTCCACAGAGGTGGTTCGATCCTGTGACCTATCACACCTCAGGTGAACGCTCTACCACTGAGCTACATCCTGCCCCTGAGAGAGGAAATATGCTGCTATCACACAGGCTACTCTTATCAAAAAGGCTGCAAGGGATCTTTCATATGTACTTTCCCCAATAGACTAGACAGTACATACCATAGCCTTTGATATACCAGTCAAGAAACAGTGGTAAATATTTCAAATCTTTTGATGATTATTTTATTGTTTGGATTTTTAGGTTATGTCTTCATTACTGAATAAATTTTGACAAGTTTTGTTGTATTATCACAGACGATGTTTGCGTGGACATGTTGATATGCTGGTAACCTATGCCATTTCCTGATCCAAATTAATAGTGTATGTTCCCACCCTGGGCTGCAGTCGCTGCTCTAACTCTCCTTACCACTGACCCGATCAAGTTGTTTATGGTCCTTTGTGGGATAATTGTCCACTCATGAAGAAGGGCCTGCGTGAGCTGAACGATGTTGTTTAGGACGCCGGCGCACTTCATGACCCTCCTGTCCAGCTTGTCCCACAAATGCTCAATCAGATTCAATCTGGACTGTAGGGTGACCAAATGAGCACTGGAACATTGTTTTGGTTGAGGAAGTTAAGAAAAATCCTCGCAATGTGTGGCCTTGCATTATTCTGCTGCCACGTAAGGTTACACACATGGATAGTTGGAAGGATGGGAGGCCTGGTGACCTAATCCCGATATCTTACGTCTGTAAGATTGCCCTGGTGCATGAAGTGTATTCATACCATAAGAAATTCCCCCCAAACCATAACGGACTCTCCTCCACCTCGCTCACCACGATATCGATAAACACATTGTTGTCCATCTAACCTGTAAAGCGAGAACCGAGACTCGTCAGAGAATAAATAACATCTCCAGTGGGCCAAGTGAAACTGATTTGGTGCATGTGCACGCAGCCATTGCAATTGACGATGACGTCGCCTGGGTGTAAGTTGTGGTCCAACGTAGGGACGTTGTGGCCTTAAGTTGAACTCCCACAACCGATTCGTAACTGTTTGTGGACACACTAGGTGACCATGAGTGCCTACAACCTGACTCACCATCTCCATAGCCATCTGAAATTGATTATGGAGATGTGTGAGACATATGCCTCTATGTGGATGTGGCAACTTAACACGCTAATCTTCCTGTGGCTCTGAGACACCCAATTAAATGAGCTATATTTGACTCTGTACCACAAATTGCTGGGCACTGTGACGTTGCGATTGGCCCTGCATAATTAGAGCAATAGCCCTACCTCTATCAACTTGTAACATTCACAACATTTTGCTTTTAAATTGTGTTGAAATGAAATGTTGTGCACTCGATGTGTATTGTTCAAAACTTTGATTTGGTATGGTGTTCAAGTCCATAGCACGTGGCAGTAGACCAGATTTGCGCTTTCTTGACAAATCAGTAAAAAGCATGCAGCTTTGCATGTGCTCATGGTTGACCCAATTTTAACCAAAGATTCCTTAGACAGTACAATGAGGTAGCTATGTGTCAAATATTACTACATTTGGTATATGAACAAAAAAAGTTATATTACCAAACCTGAACTTGCGGTTGCTTTTTCCATCACTATATGATTTAAAAAATTGGACTGGTCTTAATGATTTAACGATGCACATTATCTAGCTCTGATGACAAAGGCCTGATATTACTACACAGACTTCATTATACTGAAGTGGTCTATAGATGTTGGTTTATTTATGTCACTATTTGAATTTCAGCCAATGAATGACCACTAATTCCATTAAAACAATGTTCCTTGTCTTTTACTCATGTGTGAATACAAGCATTTTTGGAATGACTGATGAATTAACAATAATCAAGCACTAAAAAAACAAAAAACAAACAAACATAACCCACCCTACTTTGTAGCTTTAACAAACAGGACTAACATGTATTCTTTCATGATTTGTTTCAGAGAACAGATTCTGAAATCCTGATTGCTTCACAGATCCAGAGGGGCCCTGAGGGAGTCAATGTGACACCTCCCACCCATCTGTAGTGCCCGTTTTAACACGTTAGGGTGGGGGGGTTTTCAATTAATTATCCACAATATGTACAACACTAAACTGCCCTGAGAATGTTTCTGAGCATCTTTATTTTTAAAGAGAATCCCACCCCACCCCCCACCCCCCCAACTCCGAACCAACCTACTGAGCTCGACTCACTTTCGACAAATTCAAATTATCCTTTAGTTATGTGGACCCCCCCCCCCCCCTTACAAAATCCTAGATCCACCCCTGGTTCATGGCGAAGGGACGTAGAATTTGGTTCATTTTAAATATGCTACATAGAGAGAAGCAACTGGCCGTGCACGTTAAGAAAAGTATTCTTGGAACCGGCGTGACGTCACACGGTCTAGTTACCGATCATCCGGGTCTTTGGAGGTGAAGCAAAGCCTTAGTGATTACTGGTTTACATAGAATAAAGTTATCATATTAACTTTTTACATGCCTTACATATTGTCATTTATTTTCTGTAGCTAACACAGTTCCAATACGTCTTATGTGTATTATAACAGTTTGGGTTGCCATATAAGAGAAAAGAACAACGGGAATCTGAATTAGTATAATCTATATTTAGTACCGATGTGTTTCCGTGTACTTTGAATGTCGAGGGGACAGGGCAGGTTGGGCAGAATATAATTTTTGTTGATGCAATTTTCAGGTAATGTTAATTATAAATTTTAACAATTTTGAAATGATAAGATAATTATTAATATAATAATTATGATGTGGGCTACAAAATATATAAAATGTATTTATAATAAAATTTGTATGCATGATTAAGTTAATTATTTTTATGATTTAATAATTATTTTATTTCCAAATAATATGTAATAATTAAACAATGGTAAAGTTGTTACTTTACAACTTCAAAATTACAATAGTATTATTGTCATATCTTATTATATAGATGTATTGGCAATAGTATAATGTTCCAAAAATACATTCTTTTATTCTTAAAACAAAATACAGTTTCTTGAAATAATGAAATGCTTTTGTTTTTACAGATTGCAAAATTACCACATGATGTTGCCCTTCCTTACCGGTTGAATGCAGGCAACAAAAAATAGCAATAATAAAATATTGCCATCCTCAGACCTTGACGTCTAGGGGGAGCAATATCTCTCTCTACTTACCCATCACACCTGAGATTAGTTCAAGGAGAATAATATATAGTTTCCTTTGGCATGTGAATTTATATACATGTAGTATCAATATGGTAATATTTTAAATTGCCCCCCATAAACTACATTAGGGAGCAAATAATCAGTTTCCTCAGTTATTTTCATGTCGAGGTCTACAACCTAATAAAACATAAGTGTTACCTCATCGAACAAACATGCAAATGTTTTAATAATAGGGTTTAACCTGGTATATTTAGTAATAAAACACAAAAACTTACCTGAGTAAATAATGGTTAATATATATATATATATATACGTGTATATATATATATATATATATATATATATATATATATATATATATATATATATATATATATATAATATTGGTGTTGTTTTATATCTAGTCACAATGGATATTGCAGATATTTTCTTGTTCAGTCATGTGCTGTATTGGAATTGTTATTGCAGTTCAATTTAAGTAATATCTACAAAACTAATTTTTAATAGTATACAATGTACAGCTGGAGAAAGGATGGTTGTTAATAAACTGATCTATATCGGTATGCCTTCTACTAGACTACACATATTTAACCTAAGTTGCTTTTAACCGGTGTTAAATTACCTCATGTAGATGCACTTATGTAGCATATTCAAGGAAAATATATGAATGAGATGGTTAAATGCTATATTCTTCATGTCAAGCAGTGTTTTTAAAATGGAAAAGAAATATCAGATATGACAGTTGACCATTCATTTTATTGCAGGTAATTGCTAAAGCAGATTACACACACAAACACACACACACTGAACTGTAGAATACCATGAAACTACATATATATGTAAAAAGGTAAGTCCTCTAACTTGAACAAGCAAAATGTACCACAACCACCAAATTATATTGATCCACAACAGAATAGATTTTTATGTATTTTTATATTTATGTATATGTATGTGTGTGTGTGTGTACATATATATATATATACATATATATACATATATATATATATATATATATATATATATATATATATATATATATATATATATATATACATATATATATATATATATATATATATATATATATATATACATATATATATATATATATATATATATATATATATATATATATATATATATATACATATATACATATATACACATACACATACACATACACACATACACATACATATATATATATATATATATATATATATATATATATATTGTATGTATGTATATGTATACAAATATATATAGATATACACACACACACACACACACACAATTTATATATATACTGAAACAAAGGCACACACATTATTTACCCTCTGCACCAAAGTAAATACTAAACACACGGAGAGAAGGGGGGGGGGGGGAACGACCTGTATTTTCTTACTGCAGGCCTGCTACAGACACATTTGCACAAAAAAAAAAAAAAAAAATTAAAGTTTAAACAAGAATTTAGGCCTATATTATAATTATTATATGTGTGTAATTTAGCAGTATAAACTTTTATTTTAAAATTAACAAATAAATAAATAAGATGTAGTAGCTGTAGTAGCCTATAGCAAAATAAATACAAGTATAGATAATATCCAAACAACTATGATTAAATGAAAAATAAAGACCACACAAATTTAATAATAAAGGAATATACTCTTTATTCAAGAACTGGATGCATCGTTTTGTTGGGGGGGGGGGGGGGGTTTCATGGAAGACGATGGAATTGTGTATTTTATTTACAGTATAATGTGGGATTTTTATCACTGAACATGCTTGAACTATTTTGTTTGCTAAATTAATCTCTGTTGGTGTCAACAAGCAACAACATTAAAGTCAACGTAGTCACATTCTGTGAGGGAAGCCATGAAAATCCATCAGGTTTGTCGTTTTAATGGGGACCAGACAACTCGGCCCGGGGTACAACTCGGCCCAGACAACTCGGCCCCGTGTCATAGTATGATAGTTGGCCATGTCGTAGTATTGTACTATAGTAATAATAATGTATTATACTGATAGATACCGCTAACTATATGGTCACCATTAAAAATGACAATTGTGCATGTCGTACGCGCATATCGTAGTGTCGGATGGGTTTCTAGAAGTATTGTACTATAGAAATATATATACGTAAAAAACCAACAAAACACATATACATAAATAGTTATAATAATGAAATAAAACACCCATCACCAAAAGAACATAGAAATAAAACGTCCAGCAAGAGATAAAAGTCAGTGCGCAAGAGGGGCGTAGAGCTTTCCACAGGCCGACAGGAATCTAAGTGGACACGTCACCATCTGTGTAGCGTCCCCACAGTTCGAAAATTTCCCCTGTAGATTCCTGAAGGCCTTCCTCTGTCGCCGTCGCATCTTCCTCTCCGAGACAAACCGGCATAACAAATATAAACATAAGTTTAAAGATCCACATATTCGCATAGTCACGTGTCTCAAAGTCTGTTACAAATTCAAGAAATGTATTTTAAATGTTTAATCCCCTAAAATATAAATAGGCTACCTGTCTCAAAATCGTTTCGGGACGTTTAGGTTAAGGTGGGACTAATTCAATACCAACAAAAACACATTCTTTTATTTCAGTGAGAGTACTTTAATTTAAAAAACAACACTTGTCCAACAAGTTGTCTCTGAACTCCGGGTCGAATTGTCTCGCGGTGGGTCGGGTTGTCTCAGAACTCTGGGCCGAGTTGTCCCGACGTGGGCCGAGTTGTCTGGCATTCTTTTTAATGACCCTATCCACAAGCGGCGCCTAGTCTCTTCTTTTGGAAATTTGTAAAACGATATTTTTTTTAACATCATGTTATGGTTTATGCAGCCAACTGCACAACATGTGTTAGGCATCGTGACCGTTAACTGTTGTAAATGATCGACCAAAGTTGCCTCATTTCACTATCAAACCATACGTAACTAAGGAGAAGCTTCACCGCATCACGTAATAAACAATGGCGGCCAGGGGTCGAAGTACCCGTATGTTCGGTTCCGAGAATTGACATAACGGGCCACGTGCACTAGGCGAACACATTGTTAAATTAACTGTTAACGACTGAATCTAGAAGATATCCAGATTAGCGAATTATGTGATGGGGCAATGTGGATTATCTATTATAAATGGTCAAATAACGGGGGGGGGGGGGGGGGGGGGATCGATATTGCAGCCTTAAATATGCCGCCATTTCAACACAGACGGCCTCAGATTACAGTTATCTTCCCATTTGGTTGTCCAAAAATCCGGAAGTTTCACCGCGCAAGTAGTCTGCTGTTTGACTGTGATTATTTCATGGCAGACAGCTATGAAGTGGCAACTGTTTGACTGAAGTGACAGGGGATAGCATGTAGTTTGTAAACATGTGTAACTTGTTGACATTGAAGACTTGTTTGTGGTAATTCCGGCCCATGCAAAAGTAGTGCTTTTTGTGTAAAATGGGTGTACTCCGGCCTGGTTTAGAGGGTGTGTCTGTTTAAACCAATATGCTGGGAGAAAGAGCTGGACAACAGGGGTTGTCCTTTTCAGGGTATGTGTCCCCCATGCAGGCAAAGGTACATACAAAACTTCACGGGCCTGCTGATATTAATAAAAATGTTATAGCCACTAAGGCTATATAGAAACATATAGCGAAATTAATTGTGGTCTGAGGCCAGACGGCTGCAATAGATCACGTGATACAGTAAACGTTCCTCACAAGCGAAAGATTAACATCCGCCAAAACAATAACATGTGCATCTGCCAATCGTACCAAAACCTACGACCACCAGACAATGCAAGAAAGCCAGGACCTGTGTGAGGGAACAGAACGTTTTCCCGTCTTTCTTCATGACAGGCAGCGAGCTAAGATATTGAAGACATTCAAGGTATTTCAAAATCAAGATTGCACATCCCTGGGCACGGTTCAGTGTTCAGTGTCCGTAAGGCTATGTTCATACTAAACACGGACGGACGTCCACGCACGTTTTCCGTGCGTCAGTGGCCGTAAAAGTAGTGCATGCACGAACTGAAATTTTCCGTCAGTGGACGTCCGTGCCGTGCCGTGCTTAGTAAGAAAGACTTTTACGTCTCCCATTAGAATTAAATGTGATTTGCCGTGCACGAGTTTTTTTTTTGGTACCGACGATTTCGGTGGACGTCCGTGTTTAGTATGAACACAGCCTAATAATAATACAGTGCTGTCCGGTGTATCGGCGCACCTAAGCTTTCAAGGACCATTTTCTATGTGAACATTGTGAAATATTTAATAAAATGCGTCTCTCACCAATGAAGAAGTGCATAATCTGAAATACACTACAAACTGTTTTATGTCTGTAGTAAATAAACATTTTAAAATGGTGCATAAATATAGGCACCCCCTTGTATCCAAAACGATTTGCATGTCCGGTGATTCGGCGCAGTAGATGTAGATCGTTGACCCCGCTATTTATAAACCGCCCATGACCTCACTTTTAGCCCATAAACGCTACACTATTGTCCCAGAATTATTTTAGTACTTTTTTTTTTGTTAAAAATATTACTATGAAAATGAACGATCACATATGACACATCTCATGATCAGTTTCGGAATCGTTTTCTTGAGTGGCACAGTACTGCAGATGCATACATGTTCATTGTCATGCATGGCTAAGATGCCTACATGGATTTTATTTTTCTCGGGTAGATTGTGCACACACGTGGATCTTATTTCGCTTTTATTTTTTATAACAATGTGACAATTGTGAACTGGAATGACTGTCAATTAAGGGGTAAAATTTTCGTTTTGTTTGCATTTGCCTGTGTTTTGTTTTTCGTTTTAAATAAAAAAAAATAACCGAACAAAAATAATTACATTTATACTGTTTATTCTAATTTTTAAAATGCGGGAAAGGTGTTTTTAGACTGGTTTTAACATTCTTAATATCAATAAGGATGACCTACTTCGCGTTTATAAACACGAAAACAGATGAATGATTTATTTTGAAATTATTATATAATTACTGATAATTCTATAAAAAAAAAAAATTGCACCCTTAACAAAAAATATGTTGATACTTTATTAACCATTGAAAAAGGAATTGAACTTTAATTCGTTAAAAACTCCGACAACATGACAACTTCCTAAGCATACTCAAGCAAAATACCAAGTGCGCCGATACACCGGACACGGTTGTATACGTCCAACATTTGAGTTACGAGTACTCTACGGTTGCTAGTCAGTTCGTACCATGGTCATTTCGTACCATTGCAAAAAGTCATTTCGTACCATGGTCATTTCGTACCATTGCAAAAAGTCATTTCGTACCCTAGTCTACTAGTCATTTCGTACCTTAGTCATTTCATACCATAACTAAAAGTCATATCGTACCATGGCATAACAATTTATAACAATCACCCGGTAATGTATTTTACAAAATACAAATTACAAATTTCTGGTTAATTTAAGGGATATTTTATCAGGAAAAGACTAAAAATTATTGCCACTTTGTATAAACATTAGCAATTGGCTAATTTGGCAATCAGTAAGGTAGTTAATGTTTTAATGGTTGTTATTGTTTATTTCTTAAACAAATAAGATGCAAATAAGCAAGTTTGAAAAGAAGACCTAATAAATAAATAATATTTGGTTGGTCCATTATATTGTTTTGTTGTTTTTGACTAATTATCTGGAGCCATTTCACACAAAATCAAAGTTGGCAGTTAGTAGTAAATACCATATACGGCTCGTCAGGTAAAATGGAAATAACAGTTGATAGGTATTATGGGTATCAATAACGATATGCTGCACAATAACGTGTTCTGATTTTCAAACTGTCAAAATAAAGTTTTAAAACAAAACCCACTGCTTTTATGCTATAGTCAATTCGTTTTCTATATACTGGTACGAAATGACATGGGTACGAAATGACTTTTTGCAATGGTACGAAATGACCAAGGTACGAAATGACTAGGGTACGAAATGACCAGGCAGCATGGTACGAAATGGATGGTACGATATGACTTGGGTACGAAGTGACTATGATTCGTACTCTGCAGTTCGAGTGCTAGACGGATATTTGGACGGTTATAATCACTTTATGAGGGAATTAATTTTAATTTTAGGGGCGCACGACAAGTGTTACTTTCGGTTTAATAGAAATTAGGGCATCAACTCGAAAATGATTGATGTAAAGGTATTTCACGTCAAACATAGGGTTGTTGTGGTATTAGAGCGGAAATCTTTGCCAACTTTTTGGTGGTCGGGAATTGCCAAAACAATACATAGCTTGGTCTCTGACTGTAATGAGAGCGTATTTATGTCCAAATGTCCGTCTAGCTCTCTTACAGTCAGAGTACTCGGACTACCTAGTTACCTACCTACCTGTGAGAAGGAGGACACAAGTTCAGTGGACAGACAGTGTTTGCTGTCATTGCTGTTCATTAGAATTTTAACCCTAGCTGCTTTCTGCCAACGAAACATAATTTGTTGCATACCACCAAGTTGGCAAAGTGTACCGTTTTACTACAACAACAATCCTATGTTTGACGTTAAATACCTTATTGATCATATTCATGTTGACTTATGAAAAACATCATACATTGTTGTATTAGTGTGGGAATCTTTGCCTACTTGGCAAAAATCACACATTTTCATTACAGTTGTCTCCAACGGCAAAGAGCAAAGAGAGATTACAACCATGAAAATGTATGTCTAGCTCCATGTCTTGATCCAGGATTTCATAAAGGGTAGGGGGTTCCCAAATCCTAAAATTTAAGGCGAGTTTGACTTTGTAAAAAGCAATTGATCTGAGCTCCCAAATGGTGTGGAATATGTATGGGGAGAGCCCAAGGGTTAGGCGTTCTCAGAAGTTTTTGAAATAAAGATGGTTAGATGTGTTTTCAGGGCAATTTAGTGATGTTTTACCATTTTTCTATTTGGATCATGTGCCAGACTATCCTATATTTAGGGATTTATTTATCAGAATGAATACCCAAATGATTTGTTCCGCTTGATAAAGATTCAAACTGTCTTTATTCAGATCAGATTACTATAATATGGTTGAGGCGTTTTAATTGATATTATTATCACTGTTATATTTGTGATTGTGTTCATTACTGAAGTGACTGGCAACTGTGTATTTTATTTGAATTTGAGTATTGTCTGGTATGTCATGGGGTGCTGACAGAAAAACCCAGCTTGTGATTTTTGAGGCCTTCATAGTGTCTATACTACAGTATGGTGCGCTGGCCTTTGGTTGTGCTGTCCAAACCCACTTAAAAAAGCTTGATGGAGTGTACGGTAGAGCCCTCAAGATAATTATTGGGGGCAATATCGGCACCCCATATGATAGCATAATGGTGGAACTTGGAGTATTGCCATTAACTCTGAGGAGAATCAGGCAGGTTTTTAGATATCTAAATAAAGTTAGAAAACTGGTGCCTGACTCTCCAATTAACAAATTGACACGTCAAAAAATCAATACTGTCAGGGATAAGGACGTGTCCATTATATCTTATTTAAATAAATTTGCCACTGACTTAGGGGTGGTCGGATTGACCATGAGTACAGCCAATGATAAGTTGGATGTCCCATGGCGATTCGAACCCCCAGTGGTTTGTTTCCACATTCGAGATGAGATTATTAAATATGAAAACCCAATGTTTAAAAAGATAATTTTTCAAGCAGTGGTGGAGAATTTTTACCCAGATAGTGTACATGTGTACACCGATGGGTCAAAAGACCCCACCACTGGAAAAACAGGTATGGCTTTTATTATTCAAAATATTACTAAACCGATAGCCATTAGGGCCAGGCTTACTGATAATATTTCGGTTTATACGTGTGAACTATTGGCCATACTTTATGGGTTAATGTGGATCCAAAATTACAATAGTAAAAATAAAGGCCCTAGTGGATACGTCATTTTCATTGACAGTTTGAGTGCTTTACAGGCCATAATGAGCCGTGGCAGTGTAAGACCCGAAATAATAAATAAAATATATAAATGTTATAATAATATTATCACCAGTGGAACCTTGGTAAAACTGGAATGGGTACCGGCGCATGTGGGTATACCTGGAAATGAGTTGGCTGACATTAATGCCAAAAATAGTCTGCGTGACGTCAACATAGGCATTAGCGTAGCCTATAATTACAGTGAGGTCAATTTCTTATTGGAGCCACACCTTGGAAGCTTATGGCAAACCGAATGGGACCATCATACCAGGGTGTGGCACTCATATATCAAACCGAAGGCAGCCGGGCCTGGACCAGTTTCTTTTAATATCAGATCTACTAAAATTAATTCAAAATTAAGAATGGGAGTGTGTTTTGGCTTAAATTATAATAAATTTAAAATTAAGAAATCTACCACTCCCAATTGCTTGGTGTGCAACCAGGTTGAGGACGTTAAACATTACCTGATGGTGTGCACCAAGCATTTGTCTAAAAGACTGAAACTGGAATTTTTTTTGGATAAAAATAACATAGTGTTCAGCAGCTATAACTTATTAAATCCACCTGCTGAACACAAAAAAGTAATTGACAGGCTGCTGATTGCCTTTGTGTTTGAAACAAAAACTATTATACGAGTTTTGATAATTAATCACTGTACGGTTGTCCGTTTGTTATTGTAAAATGGCTTCTGTAACAGTCCATATAGCGATATAAACTTATGGCGGTGCCGGGCTGATCGGCTGATAAAGGACGTCCCGAAGTGGCATTCGGTAAGTTCTGGTGATGGTGCGGGGAGCAATACTTCAGTTGTTGCGGCCCCGGCCTAGCTGGAACTCCCCCTGTTAAATGCACATTAGTCCATTAGGGTATGCGCTTTGGGATGATCGTCTTGCTGCAGTCCGGTGCTGGACGAAATTAAACATAATAACAATAATAATTTTGATTTTTTCCACCCCTTATCTATATATCAATTGAATTATTGGTTTAATTATTTATATTGTTCTTAAGGCATTTAGTTACTATATCACTGATCTATTGTTATAGGACACTGAATTGGTTCCTAATAATTTATGCTGATCTAATTATAATTTATAGACTTCTCCCACTCGGGGTTAGTGCGTGTACGGCCCTATCTCACCACATGTTGTGTATTATCCTTCTGTGGTGAGTGATGGGCCCAATATATAGTCTATTTTAAACTACTTTAATTCAATTTGCCTGAAGACAAGACGTCCTTTTGCGGTGATGGACTTAAGGTATCAGCAATAGTTATAGATTTATTAATACCTTATTATAACTTTAATAATCATTTTATGGAGTGAGTTGAATTCGTCTGCCGCTGTTTGCGCTTGTCAGGCTAATATAAGGCTAAAAGTACGACTTTTTAAGATTTACGGGTTTTTAACTAATTTTAAAATTAACATGTATATAAATTGGTCAGTAGACCTTTTTTTTTTTTTTTAATATATATATTTTTTCTTTTATATGTTGTGGTGTGGTGTAAATGATATGTAAGTGTCAGCTTCGGGTAAGTAGAAGGGGGGTTCTATTACCTGGCAGTAATATGCTAGGGGATAGGACGCTTAGGCGTAGGCAGTTTCGGCCATAGAGAGAGTTAGGTATGTCCGGGGGGCTGCCGCCCCCCCCTCTCCTTGGGTTACCAATACGAGTGCTGCACCTCCTTCCAACTACTAAATAATTCCTGAGATGGATACCCCAACCTTTCCTACCAACCTCCCCTTCCTCCTCTAGTAGGGCTAATTTTAAAATTATATTGTTTTAATTTAGACCGCCCGATCTAAAATGGGCCTAAATTATTAAATAAAGAATAGATATAAAATATAATATTAGGAATGCGCATTAAAACTGGTAAAAGTCCCATGTTTATTTTTGGGTGTAAAGTTCAAAATTGTCCCTTATATTTCTGCCCTGGACCAATTTACTGGCTATCCAGAGATCGGGCCTGGGACAGACATGCTTGAAAACCTAGTGGTATATGAGCATGTAAGTAAATATTGGAATGGAATGTGTTCAAACTGTCTTTATTCAGATCAGATTACTATAATATGGTTGAGGCATTTTAATTGATGTTATTATCACTGTTATATTTGTGATTATGTTCAAACTGTCTTTATTCAGATCAGATTACTATGGTATGGTTGAGGCGTTTCAATTGCTGTTGCTATCACTGTTATATATGTGATTATGTTCAAACTGTCTTTATTCAGATCAGATTACTATGGTATGGTTGAGGCATTTCAATTGCTGTTGCTATCACTGTTATATATGTGATTATGTTCAAACTGTCTTTATTCAGATCAGCAAGGCTCAATGGGTAGGTGTAAACCACTTGCACCGACCAGTGATCCATAACTGGTTCAACAAAGGCCATGGTTTGTGCTATCCTGCCTGTGGGAAGCGCAAATAAAAGATCCCTTGCTGCTAATCGGAAGAGTAGCCCATGTAGTGGCGACAGCGGGTTTCCTCTCAAAATATGTGTGGTCCTTAACCATATGTCTGACACCATATAACCATAAATAAAATGTGTTGAGTGCATCGTTAAATAAAAAACACTTCTTTCTTTCTTTTATTCAGATCAGATAACTATGGTATGGTTGAGGCGTTTCAATTGATGTTGCTATCACTGTTATATATGTGATTATGTTCAAACTGTCTTTATTCAGATCAGATTACTATAGTATGGTTGAGGCGTTTCAATTGATGTTGCTATCACTGTTATATATGTGATTATGTTCAAACTGTCTTTATTCAGATTAGATTACTATGATATGGGTTGAGGCGTTTTAATTGCTGTTGCTATCACTGTTATATACAGTCGAACCTGTCTATGGCGGCCACTCGTGGGACATGACAGAAGTGGCCTCCATAGAGAGGTGGCCGCCGTATGCAGGTCATATATAAGTCCAAATTTTTAAAAACAATTACAGGCGGCCAACTCTTGAAATGTACAGTTGAACAGCTGCTTTGACTTGGCCAATATAACTAGAGGCAAGTCATCGTCGACGTCACTGGCTGCACTAATAGCTACTTCAGAATCTTTGAACCCACATTTTGCGAAGCACTTCTGGATGGTGGATGCTTCCACGTGTTTCCATGCATTGTGGATCCAGTAGATGGCCTGCAGAATGTTGATTTCTTTCAGAAGCTGTGAACCACACTTGCTTGTATCCTTTTCCATGGCAGAGATCACGTGCTGTAGTTGTCTTTTCCGGTATTTGAGCTGCATTGTTTGTATGATGCCTTGGTCCATCGGTTGCAATTTGGAAATGGTATTTGCTGGCAGAAATACTAATTTCACATTACTGAGTTGAGTTGCAGGGTGAGATGGGGCGTTATCGACAAACAGTAACACTTTTCTTCCTTGTCTCATCTTGCGGTTAAATCTCTGCAGCCACCACTCAAACAATCCGGTGTTCATCCATGCTTTCTTGTTGTTGGTGTTTGTTACTGGTAGAGATTCTGGTGTTATGTTTTTAAAACAGCATGGTTTCTTGTTGTTGGTGTAAGTTACTGGTAGAGATTCTGGTGTTATGTTTTTAAAAAAGCGTGGTTTCTTGTTGTTGGTGTAAGTTACTGGTAGAGATTCTGGTGTTATGTTTTAAAACAGCGTGGTTTCTTGTTGTTGGTGTATGTTACTGGTAGAGATTCTGGTGTTATGTTTTTAAAACAGCGTGGTTTCTTGTTGTTGGTGTAAGTTACTGGTAGAGATTCTGGTGTTATGTTTTTAAAACAGCGTGGTTTCTTGTTGTTGGTGTATGTTACTGGTAGAGATTCTGGTGTTATGTTTTTAAAACAGCGTGGTTTCTTGTTGTTGGTGTATGTTACTGGTAGAGATTCTGGTGTTATGTTTTAAAACAGCGTGGTTTCTTGTTGTTGGTGTATGTTACTGGTAGAGATTCTGGTGTTATGTTTTTAAAACAGCGTGGTTTCTTGTTGTTGGTGTATGTTACTGGTAGAGATTCTGGTGTTATGTTTTTAAAACAGCGTGGTTTCTTGTTGTTGGTGTATGTTACTGGTAGAGATTCTGGTGTTATGTTTTTAAAACAGCGTGGTTTCTTGCACTTTCCTATGACTAGAGGAACACATTTTTCTCCGGTCATACTTGCACATAGTGTCACGGTCAGTCTCTCCTTCGAGCGCTTACCGCCAGCACATTCATCACCTTTCACTTTAAGGGTTGCCTTTGTTGTATCCCTGTAAAACAGACCGGTCTCGTCCATATTGAAAATGTCCTTAGGAGCATACCCGTCACACACCACTGGCAACTTTGACTTCCAGTCCTCAACTGCAGTGTCACTTACGTCACCTCGCTCCCCACTTAGTGTACCTGTGACGATGTTGTGCCTATGCCTGAATGAATCCAGCCACCCATTTGAGGCTTTGAAACTCGCTATTCCCAAATCTTCGGCAAATTTTAACGCCTTCTCCTTAATCAGTGGACCGCTGACATTTATTCTACGAGCAGTGGCATCTTGGAACCATTTCCAAACCAACATGTTAATATCCTCACTGCCTGTAAGTTTTCTCTGCCTTTTTCTGTCAGAGGGCTGGTTGTTATCATAATCTGCCAACACCTCCGCTTTTCTCTTTAAAATGCCATCAATCTGAGTTCTACCCACCCCAAAATGTTCAGCAATTTTTCTAGCTCTCAATTTGTCTTTCTCTGATTTTTTAATGACCTCTACTCTCTGTTCCAACGTTAACGTGATCAGCTTACTGGGTTTAGGTGGCATTTTGAAAATAAATATCAGAAATAAACTGCAGCAGTATTTAATTCCTTCTAGAGTTGACACGTTTAACTCCAGTTGTTTTAGGCTAGATACCCTCTTATCAACTGTGTTTAATGACCACTGCCGATGACTAGTACATCGCACCATTAATCCAGATTAAAAACACTTGTTAATTAACGAAAACAACTAAGCGACAGACGACCTTTAAAGGACCGCTGTTTATCAAGCCAATTGGTTATATCAACAAAAACATCTTACGTTTATTTTTACGATTGCCGACATTTCTTTATAACTTGCACTAAAAAACAATTGTGGCCGCGATAGCAGGTTCATTTTTGCTTTTTTATGACAAAAGTGTGGCCGCTGGCCGCGTTGAGCAGGTGGTTGCCATATAGAGGTAAAATATATAGTAAAATTCATTGGGGGGACCTCAGGGTGGTCACCATGGACAGGTGGCTGCCATATGAAGGTGGCCACGAAGGCAGGTTTGACTGTATGTGATTATGTTCAAACTGTCTTTATTCAGATTAGATTACTATGATATGGTTGAGGCGTTTTAATTGATGTTATTATCACTGTTATATATGTGATTATGTTCAAACTGTCTTTATTCAGATGAGATTACTATATGGTTGAGGCATTTCAATTGCTGTTACTATCACTGTTATATATGTGATTATGTTCAAACTGTCTTTATTCAGATCAGATTACTATGATATGGTTGAGGCGTTTTAATTGATGTTATTATCACTGTTATATATGTGATTATGTTCAAGTTTAACCAAATTGCAACTCCAGTTAATACAATAATAAAAGTATGCATGTATACCATTACAACATTTTGTTTTATTGTTTCAAACATCAACCTTGATGTGGCATGTTTCACAAATGAATAAACACAAAGTAAAAATTCTAGGCATACCTTTTTTGAAAGTGAAAATCAGCCTAATATATCCAATGTCCATTGAACCACCAGCCAAGTAAACAAAAACACTGCCAGCCAGTGTTTCTGCCAGAAAGAAATGTTTGGGTATGGTGCTATGGAATTGAATATTTACAATGTGTATGCTGAATGCAACTGCAGTTAACAGGGGGAATGGGGGGGCCTGCCCCAGAAAGAAAATTGGTTACGTTTAGGGTTAAGAAAATCATTCAACAATGATAAGTAATTTTGTAAAAATCTGCAAACAGTTTTGGACATGGTGCCATACCTGTTTTACCCTCTGGCAGAAATCCTGCCAGCAGAAAAGCAAATATTCAGCTGTTAAATAAATATGAAAAGGAATATGTTCATGGCTCTACTACAGTACCGTATCTGCAAACTGTGTGAAATGTTTGTACTAGACAGACGAGTTGACATGTTTTCTTCAGTTGTGGAGATACACCAGGAGAACACCGGACAAACCAAGAACACCAACACTGTGGTATTCATACTGCCTCAGTGGAAAGACAAGAGGAATTTCATTCAACAATCATTAATGCTTATAGATGTGACAAACTACAAAAAAAGTAGAATCCAATCAGATAGACAGACATTTTAGAAATAGATTTTGAAATAATTCATAAAGTGTGCTTATGTGACTTTAGAAGAAACACAATGTTCATAGTTAAAATTTTGCAGATTTGCCATTTTTGTAGCAGATGTTGGGGAGCCCATACATGTAAAGCAGTACAATGAAGAATAAACAACTTTGTTGAAAATCAAACTTCTGGAGCAAACTGCAAACTCTGTTCCTGTCTCGTTGATGGCAGATGATTGATGAAGGCAATATGGAACAAATGGAAATTTTTGGAAAGTTTGTAAGCAGCCATGGGCATGTATCTGAACATTATCTTGGAATTCCTAGCATTGACCACACAGATGCAGAATCATTAGTTAAGTACATCAAGAACTTTTTAGAATCCAAACAAACTGACATTGAAAAGGTTCAGTTCACAGTTTGTGATCACTACAACACAATGTCAGGCCAAAAACCCAGACTGAACAAAGATTCACTTTGAATCTCCATTTACATTATACATAAACTGTTTTAAACCATTTCAAACACTCAGTAGCTGCCCAAAGTTGAAGATGTACAAGAAGTAGATTCTTGTTTAGTTTCCATAGCAATACTATTTTGCTATGATGCTGGGACAAAATGCTGTGCAGAAGAATGTACAGGAGATAAACAATGAAACCCGGAACTTTGAATGTAGTATTTCCTTCAGTCAGGAGGTGGCCTTCTCACAAAGAAGCATGTGTTACAGTGTTCAACAGGTGCCAGACTATTTTGATACTCTTGACCAAAGAAACAGAACGGGCCAGATGTGGATTAAAATGAAGCAGTGAAGGTCAAAGTCATAGCTCTTTGTGATATTTTGACAGACTATTATTATGATACTCTTGACCAAACCTGTGGGCAAACAGTTAGGGCCAAAATGATTTATGTGAAAAGGAAGCACACTTGGAAAGTCATCGGAATAGCTCTTTATGTGATATTTTGACAATAATCTTTCATTATTATGATCTTGGTGCACTGTGGGCAAAGAGTTAGGAGCAAAATTGTATTTTTGTCACTCTAAAAGAATTAACCACACTTTGTCATGAAAAATTACATCACAAACAATTAAATGGCCACCAAAGACCACTTAAAATAGTCTAATGAAATTTAGTGCTGCATTAAGTAGCCAATATGGTATTCTGATATTAATCTCACAACAAAACATATTTCAACACATTGACCAAAATACAGAACTTTATTTAAAATTTAAAAATTGCATGTTTTGTAAAATCATTCACTGTGCAATTGGCCAGATGATTATATTGTGCTAAAGTGATGTCATGTATGTTGATTGATGTTCCATGTGGTTCAGTTTGCAAGCATCTGTTTAGATATTTTGTTTATCGAAACATTTTAATGTTATCAAATGCATTATTGTGGGTGCATATTGCTCTCAGGTTAGAACATGCACAACTGGATTTATTATAATGACTATTGATGATGTCCCTTTATTTGAAGATTTATGTCTTCACAAAAATCTTTAATTTAATAAAAAGTTTGTTTTGTTTAACAACACACTAGAGCTCACTGATTTATTAATTGGATGTCAAACATTTGGTAATTTTGACATATATAGTCTTAGAGAGGAAACCCACTACATTTTTCCATTAGTAGCGATGGATATTTTATATGCACCATCCCACAGGCAGGATAGCACATACCATGGCCTTTGATATACCAGTCATGGTGCACTGGCTGGAACGAGAAATAGCACAATGGGCCCACTGACAGGGATCGATACCAAACGAACCGCACATCAAGTGATTGCTTTACCACTGGGCTAATTCCCGCTCCATAATTTAATTTTTAAAAACCCACTGGGCCATTAGTTTCCACTTGGTTAGAAATTGTGTTTTGATTGTATTTGACAGAGTATCATTTTATTTGGAAACCAATGGATTTCACAGGGTTGTCAACATAAGACAGAATACTAATAAATCCATCTGTTTTCAATAAAAAATAATACCTCCTATCCCCACACACACACTGACAGATGGCAGAAATGTATTTAAAATAATACCTCCTATCCCCACACACACACTGACAGATGGCAGAAATGTATTTAAAATAATTTCATCAGATTTGTATGCATACATGTATATTAAATTAATAATAGGATGTTTTTTAGTACTTTTACACATCAAACAAACAACCACCAGGCACTGAGAGAGAGTATCATCATGTGTTTAACAATATATAACGTATACTTGTCACTAAATGGTTGCTAATTTGAGCCCTGAACACGTACGTTTAATACCAGAAGTAATCTTGAAATTAAATGACATAAGATTTAGACTCATTACTTAGCATCTGGTCATTGGAATTGTTTTAATTGAGTTTTCAAGACTACACGTAAGTGTGCTCATGCTCAATACTCACATATAAACAGGCCTACCTTCATCTGGCCATTTTTCATTAAATGTTTGTAATATTTTTTGACTGGATCCTGAACTGGTCATATGGTTTAATGTGTAGCATAAAAACCAGTCCAGCAACAAAAGGCTGGTTGAACTTACCCAAGAATATCTCGAGCTAGAAAACACTGTTTGTAGGTGAGATGCATTTTCAAAGTTATACCACAACATTCGTACAACACAACAAATAATGCATGCATATGAAACTGTTAGTTTGTTTTATTTAACTACACCATTATAGGGCTTATTCATTCATTACTGTACATCAAACAATTAATCATTCTGATGAATTGGCGTAGAGGAAACCTGCTACATTTTTTTAATTAGTAGCAAAAGAACTTTTATAAGGACTTTCAAATAGACTGGCCAGCACATCTTTCATATACCAGTTGTGAAGCATTGGTTGGGATAGGGGGGAAAAACAATCAAAGAATGGATCCACTGAGGTGGTTCTATCCCATGATGCAAACACCTCAGACAGGTGCTCTGAAGACCGAGCTGGATCCTGCCCACTACGTGTATATGAATGACAAGTATTGTGGGTCTAATGCATATTTTCTCCCAAGTTAGATGACAAATGTTCTTTCCTCCCTTCTTTTCCGTTCCCTAGTATGTGTTAAGATTAATACACGTCACCAGAGCAGCTTGGTTACATTCTCAATTCAGTTTCTAACTGTTGGAGGTTCATATGCAAGTGCTAGTTGCAGGGAGGGTGGAGTAGAATTTATTTCAACTTTGATGTCCACAGACAGATTATAAAGTATTGCCATCTAGTTTTGTTATGAAGTAGTGAGTACACTGTCTAGATTCAATAGTAACTTGAAGTAAGATTGTTCATTTGTGTTCCAAAAACCTATTATATGTGTACATAATGTACTCAGACATGAATGTTTTTCAGATATTTAATCATCTGTACAGTGTTATCGGGTTTTCAGTGGTTGATTTCTTCAAAGTTTTCCATATTCTTTGTCCAAAACATACGATGTGGTCTAACTAGTGCTTTATATAGAGAATGCTACATGAGTGACCATTACAAGTTGTTTCAAAATGTATCTAACGAGTGAAAGCAGTTGGATACGTTTTTAAATGAGTTGTAAGATAAATTGTATCTAACAGACACAAATGTATTCTATTCGCAAAAATTAGGTTTTAAGCAAAAAAAAATTTTTTTACTAGAAATTATTTACAGCCCTTGCACTTGTAGCTAACTTACACATCACAGACAAATGATTGTCAGGTTAACAATATGTCACAGTGTAATCAATTTCAATCGTGCTGTTTTTTCATTGGATGTATGGTATTGGTGACCTGGTCATCACCAACAGGTGTGTAAGAAATATATTCTGACTTGGAGCCTCCAGTTTAGACCATGGTGAAACCCTACCCCTAGGGCCAATCTCGGTACCACTATTAAAATTTCCTGATTTCTTTTGTAACCTATTTTATCTCTGTGTACTGTACATGTATTAATAAGTGATTAGTTTTTTTTTAGAAAATGCAATTGATTTACAAATTATGGTCAGCTGGTTAAACAGTTCCTAATGTTGGCTTTCATTTTTCACTTGGAATGGGATGTAGCTATGGGTTACAGGCTCACTTTAGAACCATAACAAGTTTACCATGATGCGGATTCGTGTAGGCCAATATATAGCAAAGTCGATAGCCTTGTTGCTTTTTGGTAAGAGTTACCCATGTGGCAGCAGTAGGTTTCCTCTCTAACTATCTAGATCAAGTGTCAAAATAACCATATATCTAGCTATAGGTTTTGCATTTTGTGAGATTACTTGTCAAAATGTTTTAATCACCCAGAGCTGGCCCTGCATTCCTTTGTTTTTTTCTTTTCAGTATGTTCCTTGTAACATCCCTGGGCCTGGCACCAGTTATGAAGATTTCCAGACATTGCTGGCTGGGTGTGAGTGCATGGACACCTGCACAGACTGTGCCTGTGTCTCGAGGTTTGGACCAAACTACGACCAGAGTGGCGGGATTCTTCCTCCGCTCCTGTCTCCAGACAGCAACAAGCTGGTGGTAGAATGCAATACAAACTGTTCTTGTCCTCGCACCTGCTGTAACAGAGTCGTTCAAAACGGCATTCCAGTTCAGCTGAAACTTTTTGAAACAGAATCAAAAGGTTTCGGTCTGTGCACACAAGAAAGTATTCCTGCGTTTAATTTTGTTTGTGAGTATGCTGGGGAGGTGTTGACAGAGCATGAAGCCAGTCAAAGAGTCCAACATAAAACACGGCAGGAAATGAATTACTTGCTTGTATTACAGGAATTCTGTTCAACAGGTGTAATCAGGACTTTGGTCGATCCAGAAATAATTGGCAACATTGGGCGTTTTATCAACCATTCATGTGACCCTAATTTGATAATGGTTCCAGTACGAGTGTCCAACAATGTCCCCAAGCTTGCCCTGTTTGCATGCAGGGATATCGGCCCAGGGGAGGAGCTGTGTTATGACTATAGTGGTCGAAACTGTGGCCAGACAGATGTAAGGGAAGAGAGCAGTAAGCACAGGTGGAAGAAAGTTTGTAAATGTGGATCAGCCAAGTGTCGTGGACTTTTACCAATTGATGAATCCTTGTTTAAATGAACAGTCTGGTCTTTTTTAAGAGATCACTCGTTGGACATCAATTTCGTCTCCAGCATATGTTGCAGATCATTTTTGAGACACAGAGTCGCCACAGCCATATTGTTCAATGAAATAAGCAGGACTGAAATTGATTGCTTTATTCTGAAACTGACTGTGAAACTAATTGTCACACAAGTTGGCTGCAGGCACAAGCAAAGTCAATAAGTTTTAAAAATAGAAAAACTACACTTTGTCAGTTAAAATACCATTTACCTTACAACTTGTTATACGGCCATCTATGATGGGTCGTATTATGCTAAGGTGTTGTCTGTCTGTTAACGTTTTCCTGTCCGGACCATATCTTACAGTTGCATACAGAGCCATCAAATGTCACATGTAGGAACAACTTGGGATGGCCATGTGTCACATACTATTACTAGGTCACTGTGACATACTTTTACGGTCTACTGCACATAACGGTAAATCCTTGTCCAGATCATATTTTGCATACATGCAGATGCATACAGGACCATCAAACCTCACATGTAGGAACAACTTGGAATGGTGGATGGTCCAAAACAAACTGTTCATCCATCCCATTGCAAAAATTTCACATAACTGCAACTGAATCATACCCATAACATATTCATTAATATCTATTGTTTCCCATCAAACTCCTGACGGGCATATCATGTACCTCACCAGTACTCGTGTTTTTAAAATGTATCTTTTGCTTGGTAGATACATTCTGAAACAACTCGTAAGATAACTGGTATCTAACAGTCACTCATGTAGTATTCTGAATATCTTTGAAATAGTTTGGGTGTCACAATACCATCGCATTCTCAAGAAAACATACTCATTAAAATCATTCTGCATAATAAGATAACATTTTATTTCAGACAAACTTTTCACTTGTAGAATGGATACAAAACATGCATACAGGTTTACGTGTGTGTGTTTGTGTTTGTGTGTAAACAAGACAAAAACAGCTAAATACCATCTAATTATTGGTTTATAAATGTATAATCATTTAACCAGTTTTCACATCACGCCTGCACTGGCTGGATTCTGGGTTGGGTTTCTTGGGGTGTTTTATATTTTTGTGCATAGATCTTTGTAAATGAATAAAAAGTTATACGGTCAATGTATTTAGAATGTTGAGCAATTTGTTTATTATATATTTAATACTATGGTAATTATCTGCCATCAGATAGCTGCATTATTAAGAATTCCTGCTGAGGCTAGCTGGAGATGAGCATGGAAGACGTAGACTGGACAAGCAATTGTCAGTGAACAGAATCAATGTTGTATATCACCTCTAGACTTGAACATGACTAGCATATCTGATATGTAAAAATGGTTTTAAAAATCAACACATAAATATAATACAATAACACAAAAAAGAACTGATATTGATAATGATATAGTATATTTATTTGGAAGTTCTTTGATATTTAGTCTGAATAAACGTACAATCAGCATGTACGGTTTCCCAACCTTTTCTCCAATTACATGTACATGTACACATAATAAATTCTTTTTTAACATCAATGTAAATCAACACAAATATATCACATGCATGTAAAGAGTCAAAAGCATGGTAAATTATGGTATATATTTTAGTAAATGCAGTCCACATATTTACATTAAGAAGTGGCTATCATATTTGATTTTATTTAGTGTTTTAACACCGTATTAAACAATTACAAATGACTATCAAAAGTGCTTGTTAAAATTACAAAGTAGCCTAACTAAAACATCTGTAACATTTATGATTTAACAAGAGTACATCTCAGCTGTTATGACTAAAGACTAGCTATTTCTTGATGAATATTTTGTTTCAGGTTCAAAGACGGGATCTATGCAAGCTTACATTAAATCTTGATGACTTTTCAATGTGCCAGAGGTTCTTTGACAAAAGACAAAGGCTGTATATCCAACAGCTGTTTTCAGCCTCACCTTACAGTGCGTCCGATAAACTACTCACCAGTCAGAGGTGTTCAACATGTCACTTTTATTACCTCAGTAACGTATTTCAGATTTGCTTGTGTTGAATTCACTTCTTTTCTACATGTTTTGATGGATGAAATATTCTACTATGAACACACGAATGAAAGATTTAAGAATTAAAAAACACAATGGGTTCTTTAGATTTTTTTTATGTTACTAAACATTTATGTTATTAAAAAAACAAAAACATTCTTTACAATGTATTTCATGTTCCTCAAAAAAATGTGGATCTAGGATTTCAAAGAATAACAATTCCAGAAAAAACAATTATCTGGATTTTTCAGGTTGAAGCAATTTTTACATAAATGGAGAAAATATTACAGAATGTTTTTTTTTTATTGTAGCAACTATCTGACATTTTGGTTACCTATTTGGATAAAACATCATTTATCACTTACTAAATTATCTTTACCATGTTGCTGCCATATGCAATTCTCATTGAGTATTTATTTTAGATCTTCGTGCATTAAGGCACTGTTGTTGGTTTTTTCAGTGTTGAAATATACGCACTAACAACTAAATAATAAACTTTTTTCAGTGTTGAAATATACGCACTAACAACTAAATAATAAACTTTTTTAACAACTAAGATGTCTTTGTTGTTACATCAGGTTTGTAGTTAAAAAGATTCCCCCCATCCCACTCTCACATGCCACTTGATCATAAACATGGCTAAATAAACAATCAATGACTATTGTCTGTACAAAAAGTAAGGCATACTCAAAATGTGGTTATTGTTTTTAAGCTCAGCATCTTATTACAAGGACGCAATACTGCGAGTGAAACACTTGCATATGCGAGTGAAATTCTGTTATGGCAATTTAAATTTGCAAAACACTTGCCTTTTGGCGAGTAGATTATTTTGTCAACAACAAGCTGTCATTGTAACACATTTTAGTTTACTGTATCAGTCAGATGACACGTATTGATGATTGAAACTGTAAATTAAAATTTCTGTTTTGGATAGCCGAAGTCTGTCAAAGTATTCTGATATCACACTCGGAGCTCTTCGGTCGATTTGCCGATCGATCGAGGTGTTCCGAATGCTTTATTAACCACAATCGGAAAGCTTCATGACACATCGGGATATTCCAATTGTAAATGAGCTCTCACAAAGCCTTAGACCAATCTCTTAGTAGCCAGTTTGTTTGCGCCTAATGTTATATGGCGGGAACATGTTAAATAAATAAAAAGCACTTGAGATTTTTGTTTACCGTATTGTTGGTAATGATAGCATACATTCAACAAAAATAAATAAATAAAATATGTCTTAATTTCAATAAACGTAGCTGTCAGTACACTTGTCGGAATCGCATAACAAAATTAAAAAACTGTTTATGGTAGCTGAAAATGAAAGTAGAATAAAAAAAAAGTATCGATAATAAAAAATGATGCTGTTTTAATGGTTATGTCGACTATAATCCCATATTTCCATATTGATTCTGTTACGCCTGTAATTCTGTAAACGCATTTCAGACAATGATTCTGGTGATCAAACAGACGCGAAGAAGAAAACAAAAACAGTTCAACCAAAGCGTTCATTTCGGGAATCCTAATTATTAGATTTCGAATTTATAACGTACGATAAAAATGCTAATCACATGTATTGTGAATACTGTCATAAAGCGGGTGTCAGTTAAGCAGGTACTACCGATTTTCTTGGTGGATCTAACAAATGTAAATGTGAAAATATTTGTTCACACAGTGAAAGTCATCACATAAGGTGTCGTGACCATTATCTGAATTTAACACTGAAGCCACCAGTTCAGTCTACAATTGCAAAACAATTTAATGCCATTGAGACAAAGTCAGACAAAAATACTGTCACAGAATTAAAGGTTAAACTTAACACAGGTTGGTGTTCTTAAATATTAATACATGTACTTGATATGTTGCCTGGTGAGTACCAATCTCAAGTTGGCTAGTGGGTTTGTCATTCACTAGCCAGTTTGCGAGTACATATAAAACACTACTTTGTGCCTTGTATTAGTACAAATACAATTTAAATAAAAGAAATATTTGAGTAAATTATCTATAGAACAATTACAAATAAGGTATGTTCATTGATAAAATTATTTTAAAAAATGGTTGACGACGTATCAACATTAAATGTTCGATCTTTCTGCCAATTTTCTTTCATACCAACTTTTCAAGGTTTTTTTTAAGTTAGTTCCACAAATCACAAAACAAAGTTCTAGATCCATGAAATGGATCACATTTGTATCTTAGGATATGGATGTACAAGATGATGAAATACCACCCAGAATATTTGTGCTTAAGTGTTTTTGTTTTTTTCATTTCGAACAAGCAAATATGCTGTGACAACAGAAATATAGTGACACACAATGAAAATGCAAAACAGATATTTTTCAATATTTTGTTGTGATTAATGAAAAATATATTTATTGGACTTAAAATAACAATTTATGAGAGGAAGATGATGGATGATTACCATTCTGGAGAGAAAACTAGTCTCGCAGCACGATGTCGCAGTGTCATGATGTTACCGTTGTACGGGCATCTGCATCCAAGTCCAGCCATTCTGAGTCGACGGATAACCGTCATCGGATGGATAGGCCTTCCATGACGTCCTATCACGTTGCTTGCTGTCATCGTCGCAGTTGTGAACCGGTCACGGAAGGTGGTGTCGTCGAATCTGCCGATCTTGGCGTGGGATCGTAACGGGACGTTGACCAGGTCGAGGTCGATCACGGACACTCCCAGTCTGTTGATGACGTTCAGCAAGTCGTCCAATAGTTGATGGATGGACTCTGAAGGTCCTAGCAACTTGGCTTTTGCGAAGTCCCCCCTTGAACCATTCCCAACACTCGCTCACTTTGTTCTTCTCCGAGTCGTGGCATTCTTAATGTAACGAGGAATATGACACCGTTACGTGACTTTTATGTGTCCACATACTGGCATTTCACGTGCATTGCATGCAGCATGATTGAGCATGTAGTGAACGCATTTCACACCATTTTGTGTTTCTGCTATTGTATGTGTAACGAGAACAAAACCAGGATTAAAACCCAGACAAAAGTACCAATCAATGGCTTCCTCTCATAAATTGTTATTTTAAGTCCAATATATATATTTTTCATTAATCACAACAAAATATTGAAAAATATCTGTTTTGCGTTTTCATTGTGTCAGTATAGATATTGATTAATATGGAAACTTGCTATAGTGATGGAACTGACTTATGGCAGAGACCAACTTGTTCAGTCAGCAGTGTTTGAAACAGATATGGGCTTTACGAATCATCCTATTCAAAAAGTTTATCCTTTAAAAGTTTGTTTTCACATTTTCACTTGAGATGACAATTCCTTGAAGAGTAACAGAAAATGATGCCCAACTTTAGAAACTGAAATAGAATTCATCTCTTTAGTGGAACATAGGACTTATTATCAATTGAATTACAAGTTAAGTGTAAACTGAATAATTATTTACTTGCTGAAGAAGGATATCCTATATACTCTATATAACAACAAATATGACAATTTATGCCAAATTTACATCAGGAGCAGATCCAAGGAGAGGGTGCTAGCCAGTGATTCAAAGAGCCCCCCCAAAATTGAATGATACAGTTAGCAGATGAATACAATGCATTTTTTGTTTTTTAGTGGGGAACTTGCAATTATCTTCGTCAGCTTGATATTTCTGAGGAAGCTTACCATAAAAATAAGATATGTTAGCAACCTTTCAATACTGTAATTATTCTTTTAAACCTTGCATCCTCTCTCTGAATACCATACCTCCCCTTTTTAAATGTTGCACCTTCTCCCTCGAAAAGCTCTACATCTGCCCATAACCAAGTGGTCTAGGTATATTGAATGTTTTCACCAAAACACAGATATCACACATAACTGATATAGTTGGCAACTGTAAGACTTGACAAAAGCACCACCAAGAGATCCAGATATGAAAGAATGGAAAAATGAAGTTGAAAGAAAATGATACACAAGGGGAGACAACTACTGTTTTATGTATCCTGATGCTCTAGATATTTTGGCAGTTTGTCAGCAGCACATCTAAAACCTAGGTTGGCTGAGGAACTGTCTGGTGTGTTTTGACTTCTCGCATCACACCGGTACCGATAACAATAAGACTGAAAACAAAACATGTACCGTTTGAAAAAAAAGAAAAAGAAGACAAATTGAGTTCATGAGTAACAAGGATTAACTTCAGATGATACCTATTTTCAATCATAATCAAGAGGGTTTATAAAACTTTTTACGTCCAACAAAACTGGTGAACATAGATGACCACATAAATTGCTTGTATTGTACACTTTGCAACAATACATGTACAATGTTTATCCCAAGTTGTTTAAATTCACATATGATTGGTATAAACCACTGGTATATAGTTATGTGTAGTGGTAATTTTTTAATACATCAAACCTTGTTTTTCTTAAATTGACATCTTGGGGACGTAATTTCAATTATTCTACATTTTCCCTGCATCTGGTATACAGAAAGTACTATTCAAAGATCAACAAGAAAACTTACACTAAATATTCTAGTGTATTTACAATTAAAGTGACAACTATGCTAGTCTACAAATGAGTTAAACCATTAAACACTACCCCTCAATACGTCATGCATTATTCACGAAGACTACTTACTTTATGACACTGGTAAGAACCACCTTTCTTAACTTTATCTGTACCAGTTGCAGGTCCTTTCTATAATAAAAACAAAACACTGCAGTTAGTAGGGTCTCACTGGGTTAAAGGCTCATCCATTTTTATCTAAATGCAACAGATTCTCTTATTTTAACTACAGTATAAGACTGTTGGAAGAGTAGCAGGATTTAAAATATTAGTCTTTTTTTTTTTTTATATCCCACTGCCCTCTTTCCTTTCTCTTCTTTGAATTCCATCTCATTTCTTCCTGATCTGGCAACTCTTCCTATCTTTCAACTTCTTTCGCAGTCCACCTCCACATCCCAGTCCACCTCCACATCCCAGTCCTTATCTCTCCAACCACGATAGGTGTTTGTCTCTTGCGGCTATCCGTGCCACACACCTGCCATTTCCCCATCAGCTTTTAGCTGTGGGCTTAGTCTGACCACTTCAGGGAGTGTTCAGTAGTTACTTCTGGCATTGTTATGAGGAACTTGTAACCACCTACTAATGTACTATGCACCCCTACTACCGGCGGTCGTTAGTTAGTGCCGTGGGTCAGACCAGCTTTATTAGCAGCAGAGGACGAGGATGCCAGGTGGGTGCAGGGAAATACAAAGAGACTGCACCCGTGGTGGAAGTTGAGACAGGTAGGTGATAGTGTGGACAGCTCAGAAGACAGAGTCGGAGGAAACTGACAGAAAGGGTCGAAACAGATTGAAATCGTAGGAGAAATTGGAAAGGTTTTTTTATATTAAGATAATGAGAATGATAGGCAGAGGGTGATAGATGAGAAAGATGAATGAATGTGTGAGCCAGCTTTGATGGGATTTGAACCACTGTCGTTAGCTTGATTGTCCAGCAGCTTATCCACTAGACCACAGAGTCTTTGTATAGAATCCATATTACAATTTTTTGTTTTGTAGAAAACCAGGGGTGAAAATTAAATTTAAAGTCATGGTGGCCAGCATGGCCAATTAAATTTATCTCGTCCTCAAATCATCACATTAAACATTTTCCTAATTTAATATGATAAATGTATTAGATATTAAGGAAGTACTGACAGGATTATCAAGTGGTTTCCGGGTGAATTTCACCTGCCACCAATCAGACGTCCATTCCCAGGCATTACCAACTATGTTCTTCAGTCCAAACTTGTTTTGATCTGGAAATGACGTCACCTGAAAAAGGCAAAAACTCAAACTTTAATACGGACTGCATAAAAATAACCATGAATATCATGATAGTGATTCAGTGAACATTTATTATGTAATAATCAAATTGGACTGGAATCTGTTGTATTATGTTACACAAATGTATCTGTTAAATGATGCATGCTAAGTGTGTATATTTACAGTCTTTATTACAGTTATAATAAAAGAATTTGTCATATTAAGACAAAAAAGGACGAGTTTTTAACCCTTTGAGGCCCACAGAAGCAAATGTGCAAAACTACTTCAAATGGTTAGGGGGTTACCCCCATGGACCTCCATATAATGTATAAAATCAACTCTGATTTACAATCACTGAAGCTCAGTCAGGGAACATTTTGTTCAGGTTTTCATCACGATTTGCTACACAAGTTTCAGAGATCGCTACACAATTTTAAAACATTAAACAGTAGATGTTAATCAATTTCCAATTGACTAGAAATATTGCTAATCAATATTTAGGAATTTTATCAATAAAAGGAATGTACCATGGTACAAGCTATTTGATCATCTTGGCATGAACAGTAACACCAATCTCACTGTCAAATGGTCATGAACGGTAACACCAATCTCACTGTCAAAAAGTCATGAAAGGTAACACCCATCTCACTGTCAAATGGTCATGAACGGTAACACCAATCTCACTGTCAAATGGTCATGAACGGTAACACCAATCTCACTGTCAAATGGTCATGAACAGTAACACCAATCTCACTGTCAAATGATCATGAACGGTAACACCAATCTCACTGTCAAATGATCATGAATGGCAACACCAATCTCACTGTCAAATGGTCCTGGGAATGACTTTATGAAACTTTCAAGTCTTGGACTCAAAACTAATTTGTATGTCACATGCATGTAATTTGAAAGCATTGCCATTAAGTTAAAGTCTCAAAAGTCTACATGTTAATCTTAGGAACATGCTAACAGTTATAAAATCAGGATATACTAATTAGGGAATAACTATACTGATGGAAAGAAATAATGGAACACATAAACAAAACCAGCAAACAATGACAGCAACCAGAACCTTCATCCATAGTATCAGGAAAATAACTGTGTTCCTTACATTCAATTCACATTACAGACAGTCAATCCCATATGACATTAATGTTATTCTTAGGAACACACAAACAGGCTTTGTCATGAAATCTGGGTCTGACAGTTGTTAAGGAGATACTAATAAATGTTAATCACAAGAACACACTAACAGGCTTTGTCGTGAAATCTGGGTCTGACAGTGTTACGGATATACTAATATATATTATTCTTAGGAACATACAAACAGGCTTTGTCGTGAAATCTGTGTCTGACAGTGTTACGGATATACTAATATATATTATTCTTAGGAACATACAGACTGGCTTTGTCGTGAAATCTGTGTCTGACAGTGTTATGGATATACTAATATATATTATTCTTAGGAACATACAGACAGGCTTTGTCGTGAAATCTGTGTCTGACAGTGTTACGGAGATACTAATAAATGTTAATCACAGGAACACACTAACAGGCTTTGTCATGAAATCTGTGTCTGATAGTGTTACGGATATACTAATATATATTATTCTTAGGAACATACAAACAGGCTTTGTCGTGAAATCTGGGTCTGACAGTGTTAAGGGTATACTGATAAATGTTAATCTTGGAAACACACTAACAGGACATGTCATGAATTCTGTGTCTGACAGTGTTACGGATATACTAATAAATGCTAATCTTAGGAACACACTAACAGGACTTGTCATGAAATATCCATCTTCAGCTGTGTTTTCCTTAGGGAACTCTCCTTGCCATATGTTCATCCAGTGCTTTTCTTTGGGCATCATCTTGTTACCCCATGGATACAGTCTGCGAAGAAAACAAACCAAAGTTTAAAACATGAACAAACAAAAGAAGCGTCCCTGTTGTCTAGCTCAAAAAGACTGCTCCCATCACCATCAGCCCCCTTCACTACCACCCGGTTATTTTATAGCTGACACATAATTATATCCATTATATCTGAAATCATTTCATAAATTTTGAATCTAAATCTCAAAGACTTAAAGGTGCATTCCAGGGAACATTTTGTTAGGTATCATATAGTGATTTGCTATGTAAGTTTCATAAACATCCGTTTCTTCAAAAATGTTTAGCAAAAGATACAAACTGTATTAAAAAAAATATTCATCCTGTATCCATTAAAACAGCAACCTTGTTTTTATCAATATGAAAACTTCAAATTCAAACTGTGACTTCACATGTTAGCCATTAATGGATTTTGCATAGGTAATATAAATGTATAATTTAATATTAGTAAATGTAATTATTTGGATGTAATTTTTTGTAGGCATTTATTTCAATGTATAATCTTTACATTTCACTAGAAAAATTAATCTATTCAGTAAATATTGACATTGTAAAAGTTACCTGTATAGCATTTAAAACAGAAAGATTAATAATAAAGCTATTCCAGGGGGGTTAAATATTTGTTTACACTTGACCCAACTTAAAGGAGGGGACAATTAAGGCATTTGGCCTGGTATGCTTATTCAACGATATATAATGCACATTATTGCTCAATATCAACAAGTATAATCGTATAGTTAATTAATAAAACGGTTAAATGTGACGGCTATCCCAGTGAATACGCCCTCTGGTGAGCTGGTGGTTGTGTAATACCTAACATGTCACATCAGGAATTAGTCTTCGAACTGAAGAAACAAAACATACCTGATTTTTGCGAATGCATCGCAATGTTCTGTAATAATAGCCATCGCAGTAAGCCAGCAACAATTATATATTATTTTTCAATACAAAATAAACCACCATTGTCAAAATGTTGAAATAACTGTATTATGTTTTGTACATAAATTAATTCATGTACTGAAATAATAATTGGAGTGTTTTCTTGGTTAATTGGTCTTTTCTTTCCATGGCCTGTACCTGTGGTTCCTGATTGGCAGGTGTATATTTAGACGGTCCACAGACACTGTGTCTAAACACACTAAAAACACATGCCTCTTTTATTAAGATCACAGGGTACTGTATGTTAACCGTAGGGATACCCCTTCAATCGTAATGGGCATTAGCAGCTGCCCTGCTTTATTACTGTAAATAATTCTGTAAAACCCTTGATTAAGTAGACTTTCCCATCTAAAATCACAAAACTGACCAATTACGTCGTCCCAAAGAAAAGAAAAGTATCACTTGGGTATCATGAGTGGTAGTTTTTGCTCGAACATACCCTACCAATAGGCCTAATAATATGCATTTGTTTCTTTGGATTTAAAAAACCAAAACAAAACTAACTCCATTTCATTCTATTGATGCAAATTGAAATATATTTCGTTAAATAGTTTATTATACTATCAAGTCATTTATGTTGTTTTACAAGCCAGGTTGATGAAAGCGAAGCGCCTTGTTATAAAACGAAACAAAATGGCTGCCCCCAGTTAGCAGGAATAATCATGTTTTTTTATTAACTATAAAATTACGCATTTTTTCATTTGTTAAAGTGTCAGTATGTTGGTGATCTGGGTATGCATCTTTCCAACAAATAAGGCTCTTGTTTGAGTTGACCCTACCTTTAAGTTATTCTTAGAAATTAAGAATTATTATTTTTACAGATAATTGATTAGTACACTTATTTATTATATACATTATAGTATTATATATGAAGTGACAAGTTAGTGGATGTGTTTATTATATTAATGATATGTTCTTCATACTAAAATGTTTTATACAATTTACTTTAATGGGAAGGCTTCTACCATTCTCAATAAAGACTGCATGACTGCAGGGATTAGCACCAGCAATAGATTTTACCTGAAATAATACTGCAACAGGTGTTTGGCTATTGAGATACATTAGTACCTGGCAATATTTATTACTGTGTGTTATTGTAATATTAATTAACTACAGGAAGACAATCAATAGTTGTTTAATATCAATACACACAAACACACACACACACACATACAATCTATGCCATTGTAATATGTAATATAATATGTCAATATAGTTAAATCATCCAAATATCTGCATAATAAAAAAGTGCAAAATATATTACTTGTTTGTGCACCAGAGCATAAATCTAATTTGACCAATACTTTCATGTGATTGTAACATGATAACACTGTCAGTTTTATTAAACTATATTCTTAAACAGCTGTGCTGAAAATGTACAAATTTAGAAACTGTAAATTATTATATTATTAGAGTTAGACCTACTAATGGCTACTTTAATATCAGGCATAGTTTATATTTATTTTATTTGTGTTTGGCAAGGCATGGGAGACTAAACAATTTTGTGGCATTTTAACCATTTTCAGGGCACTTTTTTTTAATTAAAGAAAAATATTTATAGAAATAAAAACAAATATAATGTGCTTGCTTTAATAAATGAATAACAAAATATATAACAGGGATATTTTATAATAAGGAAGGAAATGTTTTATTTAACGTGCACTCAACAAATTTTATTTAGTTATATGGCGACAGACATATGGTTACGGACCACACAGATATTGAGAGAGGAAACCCGCTGTCCCCACTTCATGGGCTACTCTTTTCGATTAGCAGCAAGGGATCTTTTATATGCACCATCCCATAGACAGGATAGCACATACCATGGCCTTTAATGTACCAGTCGTGGTGCACTGGCTGGAGATATTTTATAATAAAGGCAATTTTTTAATTAATTATTGAAAAAGGCTTGTTTAATCTCAGGACAGCATGGTACTGGTTAAAGTAATAATTATGGTGCTAGACTATTGAGGCATGGTGTCGCAACATGCTAAAACAAGCTAGGGAAAACACTATTTATATTACATGATTAGCATACATTTTGTAAAATTACAAATACAGTGCTGGTAACTTAAAAAGCTGAACTCCAAAATGTCAATTCTAAATCTAAAATTTACCCTCACCCGAAACTTTACAACCTTTACAAAACGCTAATGTTTGCACTGAACAAATAATAGGGACCCAGTATTTCATCTGCAATGACATTACATTGCACCCTGAATACAGTTATGTAGTAAATGACCAGACCTGCCTTCCAAGCCTCCTTTACAAGCAAACTCAAACTCGGCCTCTGTAGGTAGGCGTTTCCTCGCCCACTTGCAAAATGCTACAGCATCATTCCAAGAAACATGAAGAACAGGATGATCCATTCTTGAAAAAGAAAACACGTATTATTTTACAGACAACAGCAAAATCCTAGGCTCTTTGACACACTTCAGCAAGCGAAAATCCCATCCATGGCCAAATCCACTGAAAGTAATATCAATTTAATCAATTTAAGACACTACCTTGATGAATAAAATAGTTTTCAACAATACTCCAGCACACATTTTTCTTTTCCTTTCATATATAATGATTTTGAATCTTTATTGTACATCCACTATTAATGAAGCCCTTGCTCAAATTATGATTATAATATCACCATGTCCATTCTGAATCGAGCATATACCATAGGCATTATCATTTCAGTGTTTTGAAAATTTATAATCTTTAAAATAATCTTGACGATCATTAATATAAAGAAGGCTACGTTATGTGCTGCTAAGTTCTATTAATATGTACCTAAGTAAATAAAGATATTAGATAAATAATAATAACGTAATTATTTTCTTTTAAGTATTTTACCTTTCTGTGATGGAGGAATCTCCATAGTTTACCTGGACATACTTGTAAGTGAGTATTTTAGATTTATACACTTTAGTGATTGATGAATCTAGGCCTTGTGGGGGTCTCCAGTAATAATAATTTAGCTAGATCACCTGAACATACATTATACATAAGTATTTTAGGTTTTTACCTTTCTTTGATTGATGAATCTAGACCTTGTGGGTGTTTCCAGTCGGCACCATTAACAGGTAACCACCATGGAGCTGCAGCTACCTGAAATAAATATATTTTTATATATGTACTAATTAAGTTACCATGTTATAAGAAAATTGTATCAATTTCTATTCAAGGCAGATGCAGGGCTAAAATAAGTTGTAAATGCTAGATTACCTAGAGAGTGCTATAAAAGAAATCCACTATTACCACCATATAGGCTACTCTTTGCCCTTGACAGAAGTAAATGCGATGGTTTTGATACATCAGTAGTTAGGCACTAAATGTAATGAGAAAAAGTTAATAAATCTGAACATAATGCAATTGATCATACATAACATGAACACTTCAGGATGATACTATAACACTGAGCTAAATCACACATACTGAGAATCAAACATGTAATGCAGATGTGACAAATATATAACCCACCCACCCACCCCCAAAAACAAATCCCCCAAAACATCAGATAAGAGAGATTAAATCATATTTCTTCAAGATTAGTAATTTTGACGAGGAAAATCCACATTTTCTACCAAATAAAAACTAAAAACTTACTGCCTGTGTAATGTTTTTCAGTGCATCTTCACTCAGGTATTTTTCCATCACAAATGAATTACCAAACTTTTCTGCCTATAAATACATTCAAATCAATATATTCAAAAGCAATTAAACTTACTGGATACCGGTATATGGTGAACAACAAAATCTTATTTGCTTGTATATAATATTTTGAAATATTATACAAATTACTTACTTCCAAATTTCAATCACAGATATTTAAGTTTTACTTGTAACGCAATGTGGAATAAATGTTATCAAGAACATACCTGGTAACATTTTGTTTTTAACATTTTTATTAGCGACAGTTAGTGATAATTGAAAATTGAGTGGTAACTATTATTTAATGTTTAAGAATTGTGTAGTTATCTCAGAATTTGTGTACCAAATCACGTCATGGGATGCAGTCGATTCGTCCACTGGACAATTTGTCCACTGAGGAACTCGAGACGATTCGTCCACTACAAAAAATCAGTACCGGACGATTCGTCCCCATATTTTTTTTGCTGTGTCATAAATTTACAAAGGTGAAAATAAATTATATTGCATTAGATTACGCTTGGTTGATGTTTTTGTAACAATGCTCTGCAGACATAATTCTTTGGCGTTTCTATTTATTAGGTTATTGTTTGTTTCTATAATGTACGCCTTTCACGCTACATGTCGTAGGATGTTTTTAGTAAATGTGCCCAGTAAAGATAATCTTTAGTCCTTCCCTTTCAACGTGGTAAGTGTACAGGTGTCCTCTATTGTGATATTGTGAAGTAATTAGCAATGCAGGCTCATTACTGCTTAAGCTTGTTTCACCAATTTGGATCCAGTAGCGTCTAAAACAACACGCCTTATTTCAAAGCTGCACCGCTAACTACCTGTATGGACGGAATGAATGAATGAATGAATGAATGAATGTTTAATGACACCCCAGCACGAAAAATACATCGGCTATTGGGTGTCAAACTATGGTTTGTTGAATTGTTTTTTAATGTACATTTAATTAAATTGGAATTGAAGACAACACGTTTTTATTTTATTTTGAGGTTATTAGGCATAACGTGACGAGGGAGGGTACAGTGGATACAATTTACGCCATTGAAGGAGAACATGACGGGGGGGGGGGGTAATAAAGTCTTCCGACGCGGAGGCTTGCATTACCTATTTACCACATTGTGTACGAGCGAGTGGACGAATTATCCGCATGATAATGAATACAAACAGTTAATAAAAACTGGATAGTAATGTTGAATTCTAACTCTATTTTACTTTTTTGGTTATAGTATACACAAAATAATGTTAAGAAACGATTACAATGTCAAAGAAATAACTATTAATATGTTTGAAAAAAATGCAGTCATCGAGTGGACGAATTGTCCGAGGTGAGTGGACGAATCGTCCGTGGACGAATCGTCCGGTGGACGAATCATCTGTGGACGAATTGTCCAGTGGACGAATCGACTGGAAAGCCACATCATGATATTGAATAAAATATTCCCTGTATACATGTTTAATCACTTGCCAAAGATAGATTTCATCAGTTCAAACCATAGTTATTATCCATAAAGCACAAATATTATGACTAATGCTTAAGGTATCACATAAAAACTTGCAAATAATAAAATAAACTGACAGAAGTAGTTAATGAATACATTTGGTTATTACAAAAAGAAAGCAAACATGCATTAACTCTTGACATTCTAATTCTATTTGAAAAATTTAAGCAAAGGTTACAAATAACACATGCACTCAGATGACAACACTGATCCATTAGTAATTAAAAATCTATAAAAATGTGAAGCATCAATCATTGACAAATAAAATTAGGTGAGCTTATCCCTTCTGTATCTATGATTCAAAAGTGAGTTGGTAAATGACTAAAATAAATTCCATTTGATCTGCATTCTTGTTTTCATTTATGTTTATTGCTCCTCAGTTCAAGATTGTATCTCATTCGATCAAGTGTAGTGTATGATAACCAAATGTAAAATAATAATTGTTATGCAACAGTTACATTACCCTGTCATTTCTGACACATTATGGTTCTAAACTAATCCTATGTCAAATAACTGAAAACAAAATCCTTTGAATGACAACCTCAGTTTTATATCCAGTCTGGTTGACAAAATATTCAAATTCAGAATTGCTGACTTCATATTTGTCCATATAGAACGAATCAACTGTTACTTTCCGTGCTGGTCCTTCGCCATCTGCAACAAACACAGGATTGTCTGTTCCCATTTGAAATGTACCACCTGGAATATATACCATCTCATTTGTTCTGGCGTACGGACTTTGAACACTGATAAGTGGGTGGTATTTCTTACTGTGGGAATTGTCACCTGGCTCCGCTTTTGGTTGTTTTTCTGTGTGTTCGCGATTTGCCTTACAGCCACAGTCAGTATCCTTAGCCTCCTTGCATGTTTCTTTTTTCTTGGAACTACATACTTCTGGTGAACAAGTCACGGTTAAAACATGGATAATACAAATAACAACAGTTGTAAACTTCACAGAATCAACAAAAACACTTGCAGACGACGCCATGATCACTTTTCCGTCTTCTGTGGTTGAAGAGTACTTACTAAGGGATCAATCATTAACAGCGATATAGTTTACAAGAGCATTAATTGGTTAATTAAAATTAATATCGTCCTAACCACACGATAATGACAGTTGTGAAAAAAAAGGAATAAATAATGATTCTTAATTAAAAAGATTACGGATAAATAAGCTCAAATATATAATAGTTAATTATTATTTTTCATATTACTTCTCCCCATAGTGTCTTGCATTGAACTTGTAACACGTCACTGACGTGCACCACGAGTCCACCACTAGTAATACACAGTCACTGGTATTTCCTAGTTGCTGTAGTTGGACGATGAACACACTGCTATAATCAAACTACTTTATTGATCAATATGGCAGATGTAGGCTGGGGATGGTTGGAACAATATGAACAATTTGGTCGTCTTGGTGATCACAAACATGATTTTGAAACCATAACATTTGTGGAAGCAAAGACTAAATATTCATCATTCATGCATGCATCTCATGGTATGATATTTGCCAAAGATGATAGAATATTGTGGAAGCTATATAAAGCAAAAGCTGCAGTTTTGGTGTGTATTTATTAACCCAGACATTGTTTAAAGTTGCCGCTTAGCAATGTTTAAAAGTTACGGCTTAATTTTTTTGAACAGATCATCAAGTTCTGTTTTGCACCTACAACTCATTAAAATTAATTTTCGATCATGTTTTCTCTCCCCGAGTTCCTACTTGTGTGTGAGCTAACAAACCACTGTGTATTCATCTCATCCACGTACATAGAACGTTAGGGTGTAGCTTAGTGGTAGAGCACTCACCTGGGGTCCAATAGGTAACCATTCACTCTCGTCCATGCTTCTTGATCCAGTAGCAACAGAGATGTTATATATATATTTATATATACTCTTTAAAAAAAAGTAGGGGAACTCTAATAAGAATTTACTATTTCCAAAATTCTAAGGTATATTAGCTGTGGGGAATGATTATATGATAATGGTGAATTAATTGGGCAAACATTACAACCGGTAGTTCAGTACTACAGTAGGTTTTATGACCACCAAAGATCTTGGAAGAATGTTTGAGGTCAAAAGTGAAATTTGAAAGTTGGCGTTTTTTTATCAGTAAATTGCAAATTAAAACTAAAAATGACTAAAAACAAAACAATAACAACTGTATGATCAAAAGAATGAAAAAAGATTGACAGAAATAATGTTCCACAGTGATTAATGGACCTACCTGGAATTGTCAAAATTGAGAATGACACCCCACGCACGTGTACGGGGCAACTGCGTGATGCATGTACAATCTATGGAATGTGTTTCTGTGTATTGATAAACAGACCTGAAAGTTCTTAAAGGAGAGGACAATTAAGGCATTTGGCCTGGTATGCATATTCAACGATATATAATGCACATTATTGCTTAATATCAACACGTATAATCGTATAGTTAATTAATAAAACGGTTAAATGTGACGGCTATAATATATAACGGGCGCAGCCATTTTGTACCATCTCAGTGAGTACGCCCTTTGGCGAGCTGGTGGTTACGTAATACTTAACGCGTCACGTCAGGAATGAGCCTTAAACTAGAGAAACACAATCTACCTGGTTTTTGCGGGATAATAAATAGTCATACATTGCAATATTCTGTAATAATACACATCCCAGTAAGCCAGCAATAAGTATATCCAGCACTATATATATTTGTTTTTAATACAAAATAAAATACCATTGTTAAAGTGGCTACACAACAAGTCGAAACAATTAACAATGTTTTGCCCATGCATTAACCTACGTACTGAAATGATACACGGAGTGTTTTCTTAGTTAATTGGTCTATGCTGTTAGTTGCTTCTACCTGTAATTCCTGATTGGCAGGTGTGTATTTGACTAGACAAGCCAATTAACTGATGCTGTCTAGACACAAGTGACCGCTTAAACGGGTGGCCGCTGATTACAGGTTGCCACATATATAGTCTTTAAAACATTTGTTTGTTGTTTCTTGTTTTATCATCTGTACTGCTAATCAACGGATGTATGCTTCACAGTTGACTATAAATTAACTTTTGACATGTCGTCTCCTTCAGAAATATTCTGACGCCATATAACCATAAATAAAATGTGTTGAGTGCGTCGTTAAATAAAACATTTCCTTCTTTCTTAAATTAACCATTCTTAAGTTTATTTTCTTTTTTCCATTTAATTCCTACTTCATGCGGTGTATTGTCATAGTAAGTGAATCTACAAATGTCAATTGTATCCTGCCCAGAGGCAATTAGATGCAGTCATACTTTCTTAATTGATACACAGTAGGGATGTCGGGACTGAATGGGAATTATATAGTATTCCTGAAGCTGTGAAGATCGGTTATTTGTTGCACCTTATCGCTGTTGTTAAATATCCCTTTAATATAATAGTAAACATTTACTGTGGCCGCTTAAAACAAGTATTTTAGCGATTTGGGATCCGATTTAAGTGGCCGCTGGCCGTGTTAGACAGGTGACTGCTTATTACAGGTGCATTTACATTATAAATCGTTTGGGAAGGAAAAAAGTGGCTGCTTAAGGCAGGTGACCACTGATTACAGGTGACCGCTAGGACAGGTTTGACTGTATTGTAAAACAAACCGTTATCTACATGAAAAAAATCTAAAACGGTTATCAAGCATTGTGTATTTATGTGCCATTTTATACTAAATTTGTTAATTATACAATGGTAAATGCACACAAAAACGTAAAAACACCTCTTGATTACAAACATCACAACTCATAGTTACAAATATACATATATCAGATTCTTTCATTCTTGTCATATAATCTTTTTTTACGTGATGACGTCCCATTTTTATATAATGTTTTGCATTTTATTGAAGGATAAGGTTCAGTTAGAATCAACTTAGTTATATGACCACAGAACATTTTTAATTATGTAGAAATTACATTCCAGATGCAGCTGCGATTTGACGGAGTGTTTGGTTTTCCTGGGGGCCTCGTTGAGCCAGGGGAGGATCCAGTTGATGGGTTGAACCGAGAAATGGAGGAAGAAATTGGTCTGGATTTGAAAAAACACAGTTTCTTGGACAGTGACCACATCGCTTCGTTTGTTAATTCAGAAAAATCTTTGGTGCTGCATTTCTTTTTGAAAGAGGTGACATTGGAGGACTTCTGTGTCCTGGAGATGAACAACTTAAGGGCACCAGAATATGGCACTGAGGTAATGATTGTCATATTTAATTTCCTTATGTATTATTTTTACATAGTGAATTATTTCAATACAGCAAGAAAGTGACCTGTTTTGAGCAATTCAAAAGTGTCATTTTGGGGGTTTTCTGTTTACAAATATTCATAATTACACTGGGACCTTTGATAACAATTATTTGGCATTTTGGGTATAAAACCCTATTTGATTGCACATTTCACTTACATAAACCAGCTACCTGTGCTTGGTTAGGATCTCTCTGTACACCTAAAAAAATTTGGAATGTCCATGCCAGAAAATATTTTCAAGGTACGTAATAAAACAAAACAGATCATAAGTGTCCCTACTATAGATGGTTATGGGTTTGAAATATTTTGAAATTGGACACTGCATTTCATGTGCTATACAAATTGTAAACAGCAGTTCTCTTACTGTCATCTATCAACAAACTATTAAAATACATAATTTTACCCGCTGTACTCCAGGGAACATTTTATTTTCAAAATCTTGATTAGCAATATTTCCAGTCGGTTGAAAATTGAAAATTGATTAGCAAATACTGTTTAATATTTTAAAATTGTGTATCGATCTCTGAAACTTATGTAGTGAATCGCGCCGCGATACTGAACAAACTGTTCCCTGTACCTCCCTGGCAGAAACCCTGCAACCCTGTCCTCTCTTAGCTACCAGTCTATAACAATAAGACTTAAACAACAAAGAAAACAGTTTAATTAACAAGATACATTTTCTCTTGCAGACATATGGTGTAGTTCGTGTTCCCCTATTCACCATGGGTGATGGTGTGCGAGGATTTCCAGCATTTTTAGCCAACCATTTCGCAGGCAATGCCCGGGAGGAGCTGTTGATGGCACTAAAACATTGTAACATTTTAACAGTACAGGAAATACAGACTGCACTTGTTTCTTCAGAAGAGTTTGTGACGAGTGTTCGATCTTGAAAGAGTTAACAACTGATTGTTAGGCTGATAGTAACATGTTCAATATAACTGAGAATGAACATGTTTATGTTTGAGTTCATAAAAACTATGAATATTGTTTACTGATTTTACTGATTATGTATTATAGACCGTAATAAAATAAATACTTGATTTTCATACAGATATTTTTCAAAATGGTTGAAAATCAGGGATTTATTTCATTATGGACTTAAAGGCCAACTTGTAATAAATTTTTAACTTTTAAGTTATACAGTTTAAGTCTATTTTACTATCTACTTTGTATTCCCAATAATCAGTAAAACGTGTTATTCCAATATTTGCTTTTATGTAAGCATTGTAAATCGTCTTACAAAATAATTACGCTAAATGTTCCAAACTTTATTCAGCTACAAGGTTGACATTATTATTCATTATGTCACATCATTCGTGATTGTTTTTCTCACTGTTCTAGGATTGTCTTTCCCTTTTAGCCAAAAAGAAGGAAGGAAGGAAATGTTTTATATAATGACGCACTCAATACATTTTATTTATTGTTATATGGCATCGGACATATGGTTAAACACCACACAGATATTGAGAGAGGAAACCTGCTTTCGCCACTTCATGGGCTACTCTTTTTGATTAGCAGCAAGGAATCCTTTATATGCACCATCCCATAGCGAAGGATAGCACATACCATGGCCTTTGATGTCCCAGTCATGGTGCACTGGCTGGAGCAAGAAATAACCCAATGTGCCCACTGATAGGGATCGATCCCAAACTGACCACGCTTTACCACTGGGCTACGTCTCGCCCCCTTTTAGCCAAAAAGCATTTTCAGTTATTTTTATATCATTAAATTAGACTATTGGACTAAAACATTTCTTGTCTTCTTGGTTTATAAAGTTACCTTTTAAAGGTGCAATCTCAGCTCTTCATCGTCATACAGAAATCAACCACAACTAGTGTTTTAATGGGACTGCCATCACTTTGTTGCCACTGCAACATAATCCATGCAACAGAGCCTTTTTAATAACTAAAATCAAATAACTATTAGTGTATATTCAGTGCATTTCATGTCATCCTAATGTTTGTATTAACCCAAACTGAATTTTACACCTTAATAAGATATGTACAAAACAATATATATTATGTAATTAAATGAAGGTTGAGCTACAGTAAACACTGTGATGATCAGAAACACATTGAATACAGACACTGATATTCTAAACAAGAAAATGTATTTACTTTGTAATTATAGTCTTTAACAAATCTCTGTTAGTTGATAAAATCAACAAAACCAGTACATACTTGCAGGATAGCAACAGCCTGTTTTGAAGCAATATTAAACATCTTTTTTATACAGTGTATAACAGTATTACTCATTTAAAGAGCTCCGAAGCAGATAACTTCCACTTTCATACTGGCCAACAAAGTCTTTTTATGTGACTGATTAGAAATAGAAAACATTGTAAATAAACAAAATTTAAAAATGGTGTCATGCAATGAAACGTAACATGAATGATCCATTCTATATAATGAAATATTTAAGATATACTCAACACTACCCCCCCCCCCCCCACCATCACGCACACCAACGCCATACCTAGAGTCTATTCCATGTGGAAAGCCTTTTTTCATGAAATGTGCTACCAGTTATCTATTTCTGAATCGATTATTTTCTAAATTGTACATAAAAATTGTATTTTTTTGGTTATTTCCAAACCACTTTTACTTTTCTTCTTGCATCAAACCAAACTAAAATTATTTACAAAGAACATTTTTGTTGGAAGATGGGAGGGACTATAATTATATGTCTATATTATACAATTAATGAATCATGATCCAGTACCTCGCACAAATTGACACACACACCCCCATCATGACCCATGCAATATATAATGTGTTCTGATGCCGATGTGTGTGTTACAAAGTACATATAAAGTACGTTAGGTCACCTAATAGCCACTTATTAAATCATGTTCATGTTCAGTAAGTATTCCTTTTTTTAAAGTTAACTCCCCTTGACTGCTTTGATTTCATCGTATATTAACGTGAAGATTTTAAGGTTGTCCGGTTTTTCGTCTTAACTCGATACTATGCAGAAACATTCAAATTGGCAAAGCCATTTGGGCCATTCTTCTGGTTTAGAGAATGGAAATAATTCTGAAGATTTAACTTGAAAAGATGCCATTATTCATTTATATATCATACATGGACAGTGAAATGTTATTCAGTGTTAAACTACTAGGCATTTTGTAAAAGGCACAAACTGTACTTGACAATTACGTATTTTTTTCAAAGCATTTTTTCATATGTTAATTTGACTCCATAACTTGTTTTTATACAAATCCTAAGGCATACGTCACATCTGACACCATGTTTGATATGTTGTTATCATTTCAAGATGTTCAATTTCTATAAACTTATATATATATATATATATAAGCGGCCATGATGATAGAGGGGGTGGCAGCTACATCACAGGAACCTGTCATGATAACTACTGTCATATTGCTAGTAAGCTAACACTATGGCCTCCTGTCTAAATGGACATGTTGCTTACAATTATTTGTTCTTTGTAATCAAAGAAAGAAAGAAATGTTTTATTTAACGACACTCAACACATTTTATTTACGGTTATATGGCGTCAGACATATGGTTACTGACTACACAGATTTTGAGAGGAAACCCGCTGTCGCGACTACATGGGCTACTCTTTCCGATTAGCAGCAAGGGATCTTTTATTTGTGCTTCCCACAGGCAGGATAGCACAAACCATGGCCTTTGTTGAACCAGTTATGGATCACTGGTCGGTGTAAGTGGTTTACACCTACCCATTGGTAGGTGTAGCCTTGCGGAGCACTCACTCAGGGTTTGGTGTCGGTATCTGGATTAAAAATCCCATGCCTCGACTGGGATCCGAACCCAGTACCTACCAGCCTGTATACTGATGGCCTAACCACGACGCCACCGAGGCCGGTTCTTTGTAATCGGTGTAGGGCATAGATATAAAGAATAATAAATGAGTGTCCGCTAGATACCATTTATCTTATGAGTTGTAAGATAAATGGTATCTAACGGACACAAATGTATTACTCTATTTCTTACATATTCTCAAAAACAAGGTATTAAGCAAATTTTGACATCTTTTTCGACTCAACGTTATTTACACCCCTTGCACATATGCATCACAGACAAATGATTGTAATGTTAACTATACGTCACAGTGTAATCGATTCCGATCGTTCTGTTTTTTCATTGGTGATGTAATCATCATCTAGGAGCAGCCAGTCGTATGTATTGAAATTGTTAACACATGTACATGTGTAAACAAGTATGTGTTATCAAAAATAACAAATGATGTTCTTACCAACGGGGTGTAAGAAAACAGGGTCATTTTGTTTTGAATAAGAAATCTGGATAAATACATACTTTCCTGATTCTAATACAACTTTCCTTTAGTTTGCTAAGGACTGCCTACTTGAATCATAATTTGATATTTAAAGCTTGAATATAAGTGCAAGTTCACCAAAAGGTAATAAGCTTAATATTAATTTAAAAAAGATCACACACCTCAGCAATCTGGGCTGTCTGTGCAGGACAGTGGTTTAGTGGTTAGTGAGAAAGAAGTCGATTTAGTGGCTTTACACCTACACATTGAGTCGTTAAACTCATTCTGGGTGGGAGCCGGTACCGGGGTGTGAATGGCTTACCTGCTAGAGATGCATGTTATAACCAGTATACTGGTACACATGTAGTCATTAAACATTCATTAATTCATTCGGTATACTGGTATACCTCAATATAAATTTTTAATGATATGTATTGCAATATTTTTCTATCCTATTAGTATCTTACACTTATATATTTTGTACATGTGTTAGTGCACAAGTATTGTATTTTCAAATAAAAACTTCCAGTTTAAGAAAAGAAACAATAGTTTCACATGTTTGGAATGAATTTTGATTGACTGGTGTATTATTGTATTAAATTATACATGAAATTAGAGCACTTTGTAAATTGTAATAATTGAGAATTGGTCTTCACAATATGTCATGGTACGTATCACAATTGAGGTTCCTATGTCGCAGTATTTTGCAATAAGAACATTTTGGCAATACCCATCTGTATTAACCACTACACTACCAAGGTTAGGTATAATCCATTTGTTATTTATACTTCCAACCAGTGCACCACGATCAGTATATCAACGGCCTTGGTATGTACTGTACTGTCTGTGGGAAATGACTTATAACAGATCACTTGTTGCTGATGGAAAAATGTAGCAGGTTTTCTCTAATGTCCTGTTCTCCTGCAGAAATTTACTCATGTAAGTATATTTGTGTATGGATTATAAATATTCATGTGAGCAAAAGTATATTTACTTTGTGTTGACAGGTGGTGATAGTGACAGGTGTAGTTGGTTAACAGCATCCAACATGAGCAGTCTACTTATTGCAAAGAGAAGGAGAGGTTTTCAGTATTACTAAAGCACAGGTCTTGTTCTTGGATTAGCTCAAGAAAAGATAATTTGGTGTTGTTTAACTTGTATATCAGTACTGATATGTTGTTATATGTTGTTAAGTATGGATTTTGAGAGGTGTTTGTTGTTGTTGCTGTTTTTGTTAATTGGTGACATTCTCAAACATATCATTTTTATTATATACATTGTCTATTTTACAAGTCATAGTTCCCTGTCGGTGGACCCATTAGGCTATTTCTCATTCCAGCCAATGCTCCACAACTGGTATATCAAAGGCTGTAGTATGTACTATTCTGTCTGTGGGATAATGCATATAAAAGATCCCTTGCTACTTACTGAAAATTGTAGTGGGTTTCCACTCTTAAGACTAAATGTTACAATTACCAACTGTTTGACATCCAGTAGCTGATGATTGAATAAATCAGTGTGCTCTAGTGGTGTCATTAAACAAAACAAACTTTTTATTTTCTTTCAGCAATATCAATAATATATAATACATACATGTCTGTGCCAAAACACCCCAAAATGTTAGTGCCATAAATTGAACAAGAATGCATGGATATCTATCTCATGGCAGTTGCAATTAAAAAATATGTTGTGTTGATATTAATTGTTTAATTTTTGTAGGGAATATAGGTATATCATGCTTATGACACAATATATGGATTATAAGCAGTTAAATTCATCATATTGGTCATTGTTTTAATATCTTTATTTTTGTATCAAAGAAGTTGGATTTTTAATTGTGGTTTGTATTTGTCATTTGTATGGGTCATAACCGGTTTAATTTATTTTATCTGGCCATTGTTTTAATATCTTTATTTTTGTATTAAAGAAGTGGGATTTTTAATTATGGTTTGTATTTGTTGTTTGTTGTATGTCTGTTGTTACTTGAACTTGGATACAAGCAGTTTTTCAAAAACAAATTGATTTATGAAGATCAAATGTATTCCTCTACATACTGACATTTTAAAGCTAAATTTCTGTTACTTTCGACCTGTAGATATTCATGGCATGTTCATGTACAAATGTCTGGCCACATTGTAAATTTAAGAGTTCATTAAAAAAAGAAGTGGACATACCTCACAGTTTCAGCTTTGGACTTGTCTGCTGGAAATACACATTGTTTAGGTCCAATGTTAATGTTTTGCTGTATTGGTAATATATAATTATAATTAATAATGTGCTTTATAGCTGGCTTAAAAAAAAAACACCTGAATTATCTTATTTGTTTTTTAACAACTTAATATCCCATAATATATATATATTAGATGTACTGAAGGAAACAAATAAGGGAACATGAAATTTTAGATGAAATGTAGTTATGGCTGTATAAAATACAAAGATGTAATGTGGGGTTGAATATCAGTAGTATTTAGTGGAATGTCAATAACATGGTTACCTACCCACACTATGGATGAGGGTTTTGGGTATTTCTTGTTACTACTTGTGTGGTCTCTCATTTCTTTCTGTTAGTATATTTAGTTTTATTATCTAATATTTTTGGGTAGACTCAGGCTTTTAAGAGTCTTAGTAACAATGGACTCAGTCTTTTGTGTACATTCGTAAATCATACTTAGTCTTATTTGATTTTCATCATATGTTAAACTAATCTTACAAATACATGTGTGTATGCACACAGGGAAGCACGTGCTTATGCACAAACAAAAATACACAATAATCTGTTCCTCTTCTATTCTATTTTTTATAAAAACAAAATGGAGTAAAACATTATGTAGCTCGGTGGTAGAGTACGTGCAAGTTAGTTTGAGGTTTGATGGGTTTCAAGATCGATCTCCTGCCATGGGCGGCACAGTGTAAAAAATAGTGGTATGGCTCGTGGTTGCCAGACTCTCCTTTCAAGTTACTTGTAAGGACATTTTCACAGATATAACAAATATAACCCACACACACAAAAGTGGTATGGCCATTACCGTACCGGCTGTACCGTCTGCACCACCCCTGATTTGGTGGGGGTTTTCCAATCCTAGCTATTGTGTAATAACTTGTACATCAAAGGCCATGGTATGTACTACACTAAAGGTAATGTCCTGTCTTGTCTATGGGGATATAGAGGATTTCTGGCTGTGTTTTAGAGGGATGGCCTGTGTGACAACAATGGCTTTTCTCTCTTTTGTTACCCCGGCCTCGGTGGCGTCATGGTTAGGCCATCGGTCTACAGGCTGGTAGATACTGGGTTCGGATCCCAGTCGAGGCATGGGATTTTTATTCCAGATACCGACTCCAAACCCTGAGTGAGTGCTCCGTAAGGCTCAATGGGTAGGTGTAAACCACTTGCACCGACCAGTGATCCATAACTGGTTCAACAAAGGCCATGGTTTGTGCTATTCTGCTTGTGGGAAGCGCAAATAAAAGATCCCTTGCTGTTAATCGGAAGAGTAGCCCATGTAGTGGCGACAGCGGGTTTCCTCTCAAAATCTATGTGGTCCTTAACCATATGTCTGACGCCATATAACCGTAAATAAAAAGTGTTGAGTGCGTCGTTAAATAAGTCATTTCTTTCTTTCTTTCTCTTTTGTTACCCAAAATTTTAAATAACAAATGGAGTAAAAGTTAAAGTTTGTTTTGTTTATTGACACCACTAGAGCATTGTTTATTTATCATTGTCAAACATTTGGTAATTCTGACATGTAGTCATCAGAGGAAACTTGCTTCATTTTTCCCAATATAGCAATGAATCTTTTATATGCACTTTCGCACAGACAGGAAAGCATGTACCACAGACTTGGACCAGTTGTGGTGCACTGGTCGGAATAAGAAAAAAAAAACAATCAGTTGAAGTGGTTTGATCCTGCGACATAAGCACCTCAAGCGAGCACTCAACCAACTGTGCTAAGACCTTTGATTATCTTTATTTAAAATTATGGGTAGGATCAAGTTAATTCTTACTATATGCATTTATTTATTTATTTTATTTTAAATCATGTTCCTGTGTAAAAAAAAAAAAAAAAAAAATACCTTTTTTAAAAATATATTTCGTCTTTGTGTAGAAAGAAAAGGTTTGTTTTACTGTGAACTAGCATACATTTATTAAATTGTCTTGAGCAACTTGTTTTTTTATTGATTTATTTTATTATTTTATTTTATTTATTTCATTTTATTTTATTTCATTTTTTATTTGACTATTAAATTAGTATTCTGAATGGAAAAAAAAATCAAAAATTATTTATATCCAGTATTTGTTGGTATGGTATGGGAAATGTTTGAAGAGCCTCCATCAGAAAACTGTGAATCCGGCCTCGGTGATGCAGTGGTTAAGCCATCAGATAACAGGCTGGCAGGTACAGGGTTCGCAGCCAGATACCGACTCCAACCCTGAGCAAGTTCTCAAGGGCTCAATTGGTAGGTGTATGGCCACTACACACTCTTCTCTCTCACTAACCAATTAATAACTAACCCACAGTCCTGGACAGAGAGCCCGGGTAGCTGAGGTGTGTGCCCAGGACAGCGTGCTTGAACCTTAATTGGATATAAGCATGAAAATAAGTTGAAATGAAAAAATAAACTTGAAATATTTGGTGTGAGCACAACCTGTTATCAACAGAGTTCTGTCCACACAGTATTTCTATTAGTTTGATTAACTAGTTAACATATCATATAAAAAAATTCGTTAACTAAAAAAATAAAGCAAAAATATTTACTATTATTATTATTTTTATTGTCAATTCCCTCTCCATCATAATATTACTACTCATCCTAAAGTCGTAACGTAACAAGAACGATAACCCTTCCAACACAGTTGTAAAATATCGCCAGTGATAATTTAGGAGGTCACGTGACCAAATCTCTCAAAGAAAACATGGCGGTGCTGCATCATTCGACAATGAACGGGGATATTGTAAATTTTAATATAGGACCGCGAGCGGAGGATGCTTTTTCCTCTGGGAATTTGCAAGATGAGGTAAGATATTTTATTATTCCTTCCTGCAACGTCTGGAGTGCTGTTGTTTTCCACTGATGCATAAATGCGACGGAATGCTGCCATAACATCTTGAATTTTTGTGATTCGAGCACCTGCTTCGTTCTAAATCCAAAATTGTCGCCAATAAATCCTTTATGTGTCTTTTTTTATTATCTGATCTCACACATAGCATTGTTTTGACAATGTCTTTATTACTGCTGGCGTGTCTATTTTTAATGAAAAGAGTAACCAAACGTTTATCTAAAAATATTTTCTCCAATATTTCTATTCTAAAAATAGATACCACAGGTGCACTAATAACAATGCAAATTGTTCGTTGTATGTAAACAGTTTTTCATTAAATTTTTACTAATGATAAACACATCTCAGTCTGGCCTAGTTTATTAATAGTTAAAGACATTTGGTACTGTTCATCTTAAGTTATTAAATGACATTTGATTTGTTGTATTTTGACATATATATCACAACTCTGTGCTAAAACTAAAGCAGCTAGGTCTGTTTTTATTTACACCGTCTGACATTTGCCAACCAATATTACACAACTTAGTCAGGATCACAGCCAGCCCAGTGGCTGATAAATATATCTAAGAAAATCATATTAATTAGAACAATAATAGTTTTGAATAGTGGTTTACAGTTTTCTTCTAACCATGATTGCAACAGGGCATTGTGCCAACATAGCATCAGAAAATAAAAGAAAAAGATGTGACCTTTAAAAAAATAATGCTAATCATACGGCTTGTTCTAAAAAATTTAATAATAAAAAAAATATATATATACTTGAGATTGCAGCCTCTATTTTTGTAATCTGGATTAATGTACAAATAGTTCTAAGGATACATGTATGTCAAAACATACCCATACTGAAACATATAGTCCGTCCCGTCATTCTATAAAAATGTTTTTTGTAAATAATATCAGTTTGGTTTGACGTCAGAAGAAAATTAAAAGTGTTTTAGAAATAACAAAAATACAATTTTTGTATGCAATTTACAAATCATTCGGCTGAGAAATAAATAACTTGTAATAAATCCCATAGTAATAAAAAGGCGTTCCATGTGGGATGGACTATAAGATTTTTGGTCAGAACATAGTTTTTAAAAATGTTATTTTTATTCATCAGTTTAAAATATATTGTGATAATGTATATTTGTACTAAATTTAATAACAATTTTAAAAAATAAGCACCATATATATGGAAGTAAATGTCATATCTGTATTTGTTGTTTCCTTGTAATATTTTTAAAATTAAAAACAAAATAGAAGTGGTAGTATGTCGAATGAGAATAAAATCCAACCATTGAGACTAAATTATCAATAATAGGAATGGGATCAGGGATGTCATTAATAGGCGGCTTCCCGGCCATTTTTTGCCGGCTATCGAATCACTTCTCGCTAGATGTCGAACTTCCAATAAACAGTGAGCACTACTCGACCTTTCGTCGAGTACAGCCAGCCGTTTGTCGCAAAGCCATGTTTATAAAATATTCTTCTCTAGTTCCATTTATACATGTTATTTATAATTGAATAGTCTTCATACATGTACAAGTCATTAGATGATTTATTAAAGTTGTGAATTTCATTAATGTTGTCAGTGTTCTCACTGCTCCATTTATGCTTGTCGGGCCGCACCACTAATGCGTTTTGCCGCCTCAGACTGAACATGTATCAAAGACAACAAGCCGCTGTATGTACATAAACACAACTGACAAAAACCTTTAGTAGCTTATGACAGTTATCGTTACGTAACTTTTAACAGCCACTATTGTGTCCAATACCAGTATCCATTTGTATGTTTAATACACACAAAAAAAGTTATTTATTATTTGAGCAATGAGAACATTTTATTTTTACGTTTTGTCAATCTCCTTATGAGATGCCAGTTTATCACGTGATCAGAACAGTTATTCTGTCTTTTGTGTCCACTGACTCTCGTTAGGTACTTTAACCTCAGTTGCATATTTAATTTGCCATAACTTATTATTTTTATTTACTGTCATTTGTTTATTCAGGTATGTAGGTATTTCCACAAAGTAATTGTTGTTTTTTGCTTTTCTGTGGGGGGTTTTAATAGTTTATTCCTTCCTTTTTGTTTTTTGAAGGATGGGGGGAGTGGGTCGTGCAGCTGACCCCTTTTAATTTTCATCCAGTGAGAACACTGCATTGTGTTCCCTTTCAAGGCTTTACATCTCATTAGTTTGGACACAGCAGGCTTTTTGTCTGAGCACACTTAGGTCTTTTTAGTGAAGTAATGTTACTAATAGCTAGTAAAGAGTTGCACATATTCAAACATGCATTTAAAGTTGTTTCAATCAAATACAGTGTAACACTCCATTGGTTTTCTTGTGAAATGTTTTGAACTTAAAATGTTTGTACTTAATTTGGGCATATCCTAAACCGCCTCAGTTTTGGTGCAATATAAAGTCCTGCCTGTTGTGCCTGAGGAGGGGTGATGTTTAGGAGTTGTATTTAAAAATACATTTATACTGTAATTTTTTCACAACTACTAGGCCATTTCCAACTAAATTTGGTGGCAATCTTCCTTGACCTATGGAGGAACAAAGTGATGAATTTGGTAATTCCGACACACATACCTCTCCCCCCACCCCCACCCCCCCCCACCCCCTCCTTTCTGCCTGGAAAATAGGTATTGTGTTTAGGTGAGGTTATTAATTAGTCAGGTGGTCGTTTAGGCCCATGGTCTCTTGTTGGTATAACAAATCATATAAATCAACTTGTAAGACTAAAATATTTTGTACGTTGGTGGGTCAAAGAACAAAACTGTAATGGAAATTTATTCATGACTCTTAAGTTGTAAAACATGATTGAAAATGCATATCTGAGCACAGAACATGGTGTTAAATTGTTCTGGAAAGGACTCTAACCAGTACCCTTGTCACTTGACCCCCACAAAAAGAACCTAAACACTAACTATTCACTGGCCGGCACATGCGTCCATGACAGGCGTGTGCTAAAACAGCATGCTCTGAACGTACACATTAAGCCCCATGATCTGACCTGACATAATTATTCACCATTGGATTGTGATTAATGGCCGCTTATAATTTGAATTGCACCTGCTGTTTTTATTCTTAACACTGGGGATGATTCATTTTTTAAATTTTCATTTTCGATATTTGGTGCAGCTAGGGCCTATTAAACACGTACACACATAAAAACTGTTTTAAGGACAAAACATTTTATTTTTAATGATCACTTGTAAAATAATTGTAAGTAAATGGAATCAATCATTTCGTACCATACTGCCTGGTCATTGTGACAAATGAAAATATGATCAGACTACGTTTATTTGATGGATAAGTAAAAAAAAGAAGAAAAAATTGTTTTATTTTAAGAAATTATAAATAATTTTGGACCAGGAAAATACTAACTGATATGTCGATCTTTTGCTGTCCTTGTCTGGGGGACTGATGAAAAATTCTGCTTATTTTTATCACTGCAGTAGGTAGGGGTGCAATCAATATTTGTTGTTAAATAAATTTATAACCGTTTTTAAGAATTCTGTACATGAAAAACAATTAAACAACATTTTATAAAATGAATCAAGGAAATTTTTTTAAAATTATATTAGTAATTTATTGCTAAGATTTTTTACTTTTTCTTGTGTTTTAAGTCACAATTTGTATAGCAAACTAAAGTTATACTTTTATACATGTATCCATTAATCGTGTGATGTGTGGTTGATCTGTGATTGATCCCCATCAATGGGTCTATTGTGCTATTTCTCATTCCATCTAGTGCATCATGACTTGTATATCAAATTCAAAGTAGTATTTTCCCTAGATATTTGGCAAGGCATGATAGACAAAACACTTTTGAGGGCATTTTCACCATTTTCAGGGCATTTTTTTTGCATTAAAAACAAAAAAATAAATTGAAACAAACGTAAATGTAATTAATGTTTTGCTTTAATAAATTAATGGCAAAATATATAACAGATATTTTTATTAATTAATAATAAATTTTTTTAGTGTTTCATCAAGCAATTTTAGAATTAATTATTGAAAAAGTCCTGTTTAATCTGAGGGCAGCATGGCACTGATTAAGGCAATATGGTGCTGGACTACTGAGGCATGGTGCTGCACCATGCTAAAACAAGCTAGGGAAAACACTATCAAAAGCTGTGGTATGTGCTATCCTGTTTGGGATGGTGTATATAAAAGATTCGCTGCTACCAATGGAAAAAATGTAGTGGGTGTCCTCTCTAAGACAATATAGACCGGCCTCGGTGGCGTTGTGGTTAGGCCATCAGTATACAGGCTGGTACTGGTAGATACTGGGTTTGAATCCCAGTCGAGGCATGGGATTTTTAATCCAGATACCGACTCCAAACCCTGAGTGAGTGCTCCACAAGGCTCAATGGGTAGGTGTAAACCACTTGCACCGACCAGTGATCCATAACTGGTTCAACAAAGGCCATGGTTTGTGCTATCCTGCCTGTGGGAAGTGCAAATAAAAGATCCCTTGCTGCTAATCGGAAAGAGTAGCCCATGTAGTGACGACAGTGGGTTTCCTCTCAAAATCTGTGTGGTCCTTAACCATATGTCTGACGCCATATAACCGTAAATAAAAATGTGTTGAGTGCGTCGTTAAAGTTCGTTCTCTAAGACAATGTCAAATTTACCAAATATTTGATACCCAATAGCCGATATAAATCAATATGTTCAGGTGGTGTCATTATACAAAATAAACTTTGTCTTTACATCAACTAATCACACAAAAAAGGGAGAAAAACAATGGACCAGAGCATAAAAGTTTATTTATACAATAAATAAATAAATACATTTCTTGATATACATTGTACTACATTATATATTGGTGAAATGTTATGACTAGATAAATTTTATTTTTATGTTATGGTGGGAAATGACTTTTTGCAGTAGTATGAATTTTTTTATCACTTTTATTGTGTGCATTAAAATTACAAATGGATACAAGTATGGGACAAAATAGAGGCTGTTAAAAATACTGTTAAATTACGTTACGATAACTGTCGTAAATGTTTCGTCAATTGCTTTTTTGTAAACCATGCAGGTTGTTTCCTTTGATGTCCAGTGTGCAGACTGATCATTGTGTTTTCTTGTGTGGAAAAAAGTGTACATTTGGAAATAGTGGAGATAGGTGCTGGAAAATATAGTATGGTGCTGGAAAATAAAGAGGGGTGCAGAAAAATAAAGGATGGGGAGAACACGAAAGAAAGGCGGCAAAATGCAATAGCGGAGCAGGCCGCCCCACTTAAATGGAGTAAATGTTGACTAGAAAACAGCATAGTTTTTACCATTTTACCACACCATAATAGCATATTGGGTCTGCGATAATCCTTGCAAATGTGTCATGTGCAGAGGAATCAAGCATTGTGATTGGCAGACATGTCTTACCATGTTTGAGATTCTCAGCAGAGTGCAAGATACAGAAATACTCTGAGAATTTAAAAAAAAAATAAACTGATAAACAAATTGAAAAATAGTGCATCAAACTGTGATCCTAAAACTGAATATCATGCACCACGATGAATCATCATGCCCTTAATCATGTACTTTCCATGGAATAGAAATAAGAGATGAAAATGAAATGATGTAGGTGGCTAGTACATTCTACTACCAAGAGTGTGACTTAAAACAAGTTAATAGCTAAAAATAATTGGTTGATTTTAAATATGCTCTTCAAAAAAAGAAACTTGACATTAGTAAAAATAATGCTATCGGATTATTTTGACAAAATCAAAGACATCATAAAGACAATCAAGTAAGTGAGCGAATGGTGATTATTCAAAAACACTATAAAACGTTCAATTTGCATAAACGTAGCCATAGTCAACGTTTGTACTAAAACGCAAAATCGCAATCCTCAGAGAAGCACGTGCATCTTGAAGTTCTGTAACTTTGCATGCCGAACCCTCCGTTGGTGGGGCATAAAAGGCCACATCAGCAGTGATTCAAACAGACCGCATAACAACACTGTAGGTAACGCAACAATGTCAAGATTGACGTCAGCTCAACGCAATAATGCCATTGGAAGAATGCAAGCAGGGGCAACTCAACAAGCTGTGGCAAGGCACTTTGGCGTCTCCAGACAGACCATCTCTGCTTTATGGGCACGGTACAACACCACTCAAAGTGTTAATGAAAGGCCAAGGTCAGGTCGTTCCAGAGTTACCACTGCCGCTCAAGATCGATACATCTGGGTGTGCCATCTTCAAAATCGAACCACAACAGCAACAACTACAGCGACACAAATCTCTGGACTATGCAGAATTTCTGACCAGACAGTTCGTAATCGGCTGAGGGAGGCAGGAATTTTCCCTACAAGACTAGTGTGATGTAACGTTTTGACCCCATGTCTTGACCACATGTCACTTAGCAGAGCATCTGCAGAGATGCCAGCAGAGGGTGAGATGGACAAGTACCAGGTGGAGGACTGTTTTGTTCTCAGATGAGTCTCGTTTTCTCTTTATCTTTTAGATTGAGAATATTCAGAGAGTTATCCAAGTCACCCGGCGCAAGCTGGAGAAGATGAATGCCGAGTTTGGCAGACATCAACATCCACCTCCCATGTATATTCAGGTGGGTTACGGATATTATTATCTGGTACAAAATGGTTAGTATAATGTATAAGCCAACTCAACTTTTTTGTAATTGAAACATGCAGAAATATAGATATATCCGATCGAGATAATGTCGTGTGTATTTGTTTTGATAAACCGATCAAAGTACAATGTACAAAAACTCTTTTAATAAAGATTTCAAAATAGCTAAAAAAAAGAATAAAGGTTTATAAAAAATCCCCTAAGGTAGGATAACATTGTTCTTCACTTTTGTTTCTTGATTGACTCGATCACATGGACATCGCTAGCTGATAAATGAAGTTTTACCTTTATACGGCGGTGTAAATATTATTTAGCACCCACGATAGATAATTGCAATGATGAACACTACCTCTTCCGTTCTTTTTATAAGTGGTGATGTCTCTAATAAAACATAGTTTCTAATGATATATTAGGAATTGCAGAATCAACAATGATCATTAGTTCTGACCAATTACATTTGCAACTGAGGACAAAATATCAGTGGTCATGAAAGACTTAATTACCGTTCCGATCATGTGACACATTTGGCGCCAAATACTGGTAGTACTTGTCAGTGTTTTTTTCCAGAAATTGTAGACACAATACAAATTAAATAAATTTGATTTCATTTCTCAAATAAAATATAACGTTTATTGTGTGTATCAAGGTATCAGTGTGTATCGGTGGCTTTTCCCGGAAATTGTAGACAGATAAAAATTAAATAAATTTGATTTCATTTGTCAAATAAAATATAACTTTTATTGTGTGTATCAAACAATCAAATGGACACTTGTATGGAACTTAATGGAGGCTGTTAAAAATACTGGTTAAATAACGCATTGGTAATGTTTTGAAGCCTAGATTGACCAATTTTTTTTCGTTAGTATCGTATTTCCATACATGCCGATATTTTGTTGTATTTTCTTAGACATTTTTTTGTTGACTACGTGCACTGTCCGACCCCTCTTCTCATGATCGTATTTAGAGGCTTGTAAAGTCAGCTAATACACAGCGATATACGGTACATGTACCTGTGGGCCAAATGATTGTACTACCTGTAATAAAAGAATATGATTGGGATTACTAATTAGTGATTAAGGCTACAAACATCTTTTAGAATATGATTGGGATTACTAATTAGTGATTACGGCTACAAACATCTTTTAGAATATTCATAGCTTTTGCATCTTTTGCAAGCAAAAATATATTGTCGATATATATGTTTCATCTCCATCCTTCTGTGCAAGATTCAGAAATTGCTACACAATTTTAAACATTAAATAATATTTGCTAATCAATTTTCAATTATTTAAGAACTGTTGTTAACCAGCGTTTTGAAAACAAAATATTCCATCCATGTCAACTTTGCATTTAGATCCAAGATTGTGTCTTTAATTCCATTGTTCACAAACTGCAAGTCCTAGATCACTGAAACTTGGTTTATAGTTGTCCCTACAGGTTATGTATTTTCAGCCAAAGTCTGAAGTGACTCTTCCTTCTAGTAAAAAATGGGACAAGTTTGATAAAAATAGACAAGTGATTATTTATCAGCACATTTTGTAATGTTTTGTCATGTTCTTTATTTTTTTGGAAAGGTTCCGAATTATACACTTGGTTCAAATTCTAATATATTGTTCTACTTTCAGTAATAAAATGTAAGAAAAACACTTAACAATTTTCATGACCTGTAACTGATAATTAATGTGTCGTATTAAAGTGAAAGTAATAATTAGTATTTTCTGGCATTACTAAAATGAATCTGATCAAGAGCCAAAGAATGCTTGACTGTTCAACTTCCAAGTGAAAAACAACACACTGTTTTGGAAATCGAATTAGTTCCAATATATTACGACAACTTCACCTTCTCACTACTTCTAATAACTCAGCCACTTGAGCTGGTGTTCTGTGAAAACATCATTTTGCCAGTTAGATTAGTGTGTTATTAATAGTAAAATTGGTATTTTTACGTTTACCTGGTTGAACTGGATACATGTATATTAACAAAAAACAACAGTGGTGACTAACAAGTACCGGTAGTTATTATTACACAGACAAAGTAGATAAGTCTAATATATCCGCCACCAACAGAGCAAATTAGGAACATATGTGCATCTGATGTCTGAAAACACCTGTTTACAACAACATTACATAATCACACATGCCGTAGCACATTGGCAGTACACACAGTCATTTGGCATCCTTGATCTGACTGCAAGCCGACTGTGTCACATGATGTCCAAATTACTGTAGACATGTATTTTTTTTTTTTAATAAGCCTTAGTTATTCAATTAAAGGATTAACTTTGAACAATCAAGTTCTACTAATTAGTTTTATGGCATTTTGTAAATGAAGTAGGTACCAATCATAGATGGCTTTACCAAGGAATGGCAGTGAATGCACCTTGATTAATAATAATATATTTAAGAATGGTCTCTGATCAATCCCGGTTGGTGGGCTATTTCTCATTCCAGCTAGTGCACCACGACTGGTATATCAAATGCTGTGGTATGTGCTATCCTGTCTGTGGGATGGTGGATAAAAAAAGATCCCTTGCTACTAATAGAACAATGTGTCAGGTTTCCTCTGTAAGACTATATGTAAAAATTACAAAATGTTTGACACCCAATAGCCGATGATTAATAAATCATTGTGTTCTAGTGGTTATGTTAAACAAAACACATTTTTATAACGGCAATTACGATATAACAACAATTTCTATATACTGAAAAAGTTACCTTGGGATAAACTAGGTCGTTGTAATGAGGTCTGACTGTGTGTGTGTGTGTGTGTATATATATGTATGTATATATATATATATATATAAGTGGCTGTTGATGCAGCTTACCAAATTTGCCATTTAAAGGCAGCAATCACTCTTGGTCTCGACATTGCCCAGGGTAAAGCACTCGACTGATGCACAGTTGGTCTGGGATCGATCCCAGTTTGTGAACCTATTGGGCTATTTCTCGTCAAGTAGGTGTGTTAACTAACTCAGTACAGTCCTGTGACATGTACATGACTACCGAGGTTCCTGTATCAGTAAGTCTTTCCTCTCCACATGGTACATGCTTCCTGAAAATGTTATTAATTTTCATAAAAATGTCATTGCTATCAAATAATGACAATCAGTGTATATTGACTCTACAAGTGGTCTGTTGTCATATGAATGCGTATAAATATGATTTTTAGCATGTGTTACTAACAACAAGTAACCTGCTATATGTGTACATGCAGAGATAAAAACCTGCCAGTTTTTCCTCTATCTGAACACTCACTCACTCTGTCCATTGCCAAATTATCCCATTGCTAATTTTTATACAAAGTGGCTACAACATACATCTTTGGCAAATACATTTTCCTTTTAATTAACTATTTTCAATCATAACAAGGAAGTACTCTACATACATGTATCTCAAAATTGGCTGGAACTAAATTTGCTCCAGTGTGAGCCCTGGCTCGGTTTAAAAACATAAAGCAAAGTTTTCTGAATCTTTTACCCAATGTCATTGTTATCACTCGTGTTAGATTTCTGAATCTTTTACCCAATGTCATTGTTATCCCTCATGTTAGTTTTCTGAATCTTTTACCCAATGTCATTGTTATCACTCATGTTAGATTTCTGAATCTTTTACCCAATGTCATTGTTATCACTCATGTAAGATTTCTGAATCTTTAACCCAATGTCATTGTTATCCCTCGTAAGTTTTCTGAATCTTTTACCCAATGTCATTGTTATCCCTCATGTTAGTTTTCTGAATCTTTTACCCAATGTCATTGTTATCACTCATGTTAGATTTCTGAATCTTTTACCCAATGTCATTGTTATCACTCATGTAAGATTTCTGAATCTTTTACCCAATGTCATTGTTATCCCTCATGTAAGATTTTTGAATCTTTTACCCAATGTCATTGTTATCACTCGTAAGTTTTCTGAATCTTTAACCCAATGTCATTGTTATCCCTCGTAAGTTTTCTGAATCTTTTACCCAATGTCATTGTTATCCCTCATGTTAGTTTTCTTTCTGTCACATCTTGTACAGTTGACATATTTTACTTGGATCTCATATTGTTTTTTAAACTACTTGTATGTGTTCATGTTACATTAAGCATGTTCCTTAGATCCATTTGAACACCACACATTTTTTACCTCCACAGGATAACAGCCACCTATACATTAGGGTGGCTTTAGGAGTTTCAGATGAAATATACAATTTTTAAAAAGATTTGTTGGGGGGAGGGGGGGGGGGGGGGTTTGAAATAAATAAAAAGAAATCTATTTAAGGAAGATTCTTAGCGATGTCCATGTCACTGTTCTAGAGAAAGGTTTTGTAATTACTTTTTTTTTGTACATTTTAGAAATATATTATAAAATTATAAATTTGTAAAGTGAATGCATATGATAATGCAAGATGACAGAAATGTAAGAGAATTTGTTTTTGTTTTCAGGAATATGAGGAACTAGCAAACAAGATTCACGAATATCAGACGCGTGAGGCCAAGCTTCTGGAGCAGATGAGTATTGGGCGGGGATCACCCCCTGCTAGTCCCACCCCGGAGTCCATCTCCGACCCGGAACTGCCGCTGCTGTCCCCCGGCCCACTCACCCCCAATAGCACCTCGAGCACTGCATGGTCTCAGACCCCAGTTTGCCAGCGCAGTCCACAGCTACCCCTGAGGTCGCCAGGGGGTCACACATGTATCAAGGCTCACTTGCCAAACAGCATGGTCACCACAGTAAGTCCTTTCTTTAGAATATTGTATTGCAGAGATGCCAACCATTCTGGATTTGACGGAATTATCTAGAATTTTTTTTATTTTATTACGCAATACGATCGAGACCAAACAATTACGGAAAAATTGACGAAATCGGTCTTGAAATTTTTAGAGGGAACATTTCAAATGAACACTGGCAGAAAATGGATTTTTTCATAGGGGCATTTGTAAACAGTTACATCGGGACAAAATGACGTCTTGTACAAAAAGACTGTGTTTTACAAAAGTACAAAAACGAATATGCAGAACTGGCTTATCATCTTACTATTTAGTTTACATGTAGTGGCACAGAATTTTGAGATTTTTAGTTTTAATTTTAAATTACTTGTGTATACTGTAATATTGTAACCTTTTTGATGCCGTATAAATTTTGAAGCGGAACATTCATATAACGTCTTAATGACCAATATTCAAGAAAAATAACTCAAACAAATGGAAATGTGTGGTGGTCCATAAATTCAATATTAATAATACACATAAAAAATAACACCATTGAAATAAATTTTAACCCTATTGTCACATGTATGTAAACCATATAATCAAGTGCCAACATAGTCACTATTTGTACATTGATAGGGTGGGGTAAATGCGAGGTGTTTTATTTGTGGATTACTATTACTATTATTCAAAACAGTGTCCACTACACATTTCATGTTGAATAGATATTATTTTAAGATGTAATATGCACTTAAATGTCGTTTAATCCTGACCGAATATAATCGTATGCAGTGCATGTAAAATAAGGACAGGGGACACATTCAGACGTCCATAGAAATAGATTGACGTAGTGGTGGTATAATTATCTTGTTTATTTCACTAGTAGCAGACGACAATGTCTCGTGCAACAGGTGAGTAAAATTCATTGTGAAAATTTGAAGTTTATGTATGTTAAAAATGTGCCTTACAGAAAATAGTACTTTTAGTTACATGGTATTTTTAATTGTTTATACCTACTGCAAACTAGCAAATTGTAAACACTGCTTTATTTTTTATCAATAAAAAATACTTACGTCAAAAAATAATTCTGCATTTGACGTCATAACTTTTCAATGATGATACACAATTGCTATTTAAAGATAGCGTGCCAAAATACATACCGAGACGGTACTATCATATTCCTGAAAATGGCTTTTAAGATTCCTGAAAACTGTTTCAAGGTGTTGGCATCTCTGCTGTATTGCAGAATAGCTTTAAAATATTTTATGGGTTTTTTTTTTTTTTCAAATGTTGAAAAATAAAACCAGCATAATGCATAAAACTTAAAAAAGATATGTGATTTTTGTGGGTTGCATCATTTGAATTACTAAGACTCAATTAAGATTATGAATGGATTTTTTGAAAATCTGGTCAGTAAGTAATTCATGGCTAGCCCTGTCATTCGCTAAATTCGCCAGTTGCAAATTTTAAGAACAATTATTGAATTTTATTTTAATTTGGTGAAAAAGAATGGTGTAATGATTGATATTTTGTTAGAAAATAACCACATGGTTTGCATTTTTAATAATCATTTGGCAAAATCTTCTCACCATAGCTAGTGCTGTAATTAGTAATAATAAATATAATTATTTGGTCATGGAAATAAATATTTTCTAATAGTTGTAGATGTTTCTTGGATTGCTAATGGATCTTGGTAAAATTTAATGAAAAATAAAAGATGGTAACTTTGTCATCAGTAATTAATACAACACTGTACTGATTGTGTCTTGTATTGTAGGTTATAGCAATTCCCGGTGTTAATTTACGAGATGGTCTTGCAAAATCCATGAGGAGAAGGGGACTGGATCCCAACAAGTGTCTGGTGTTCCGACACAAAACAAGGTAGGCAGTTAGACGTCTTACCAATATGTAGAAGATTTCTAAATTTAGGCTGTTTCTCCCGTGTATACATGGTTGGCTTTGTTCGGCCGAGCTGTATCTTGCATCAACAATGTAATTAATATGTGGTGAAATCAGAACATGGTTTTTTATAGACATCACACTAGCTGAGCTTATGAAATATGTCGCTGGCTGTCATGTTGTCACCAGTAATACGTTGATTCATTCAGTCTGGTGACAAGAGCCTCATGAAGCAACATGCTTTGTCTGTCACAAAATTTATCTTCAGTTACTGTAGTCCAAAGAATTTCTGTCCTGGATGCAAATGTGACAAAAATTTAGTTTGAGACTTGATACAAAACTAGTTTTTTCACAATATAAAACAAGTTGAAAACCCCCAATGCTAACGGTGATAAATGCGGACATAACATAATTGCTTTACAATGATATGACCATTAAAATGTTGATTTTTTGTTTTGTTTTTTCCCCCAGAATTCCACTCACTTGGAATACGGACATGGCCGAGCTCTTGGGTCAAGAAGTGTCCGTGGAACTCATCGAGAATGATGAGGAGAGCATCCTCACCAGCCGGTCTATGCCGCGCGCCGTTATTCTATCACACAACTTCGTAAGTATCCATCTGGTCTATGCCGCGTGCCGTCATTCTGTCGCACAACTTCGTAAGTAACCAGCCGCTCTATGCCACGTGCTGTTATTCTATAACACAACTTCGTAAGTAACCAGCCGGTCTATGCCTTGAGCCCTCATTCTATCACACAACTTCATAAGTAATCATCCGGTCTATGCCGCACACCGTCATTTTATCACACAACTTTGTTAGTAACCAGCCGCTCTATGTCGTGCGCTGTCATTCTATAACACAACTTCGTAAGTAACCATCCGGTCTATGCCACACGCTGACATTCTATCACAGAACTTTGTTAGTAACCAGCCGCTCTTTGTCGCGCTCTGTCATTCTATAACACCACTTCGTAAGTAACCATCCGGGGTATGCCACGCGCCGTCATTCTAACACACAACTTTGTTAGTAACCAGCCAGTCTATGGCGCACCCCATCATTCTATCACACAACTTTGTTAGTAACTAGCCAGTCTATGCCCTGCGCTGTCATTCTATCATACAACTTCATAAGTAACCATCCAGTCTATGCTGCACACCATCATTCTATCACACAATTTTGTTAGTAACCAGCCGGTCTATGTCATGCGCCGTCATTCTATCACACAACTTCATAAGTAACCAGCCAATCTATGCTGCATGCTGTCAGTGTTTCATGACTTCTTAAGTAACCAGCTGATTTATAGCACTATGACTATGTAAGTAACCAGCCAATCTATGCTGCATGCTGTCACTGTTTCATGACTTCTTAAGTAACCAGCTGATTTATAGCACTATGACTATGTAAGTAACCAACCCATCTATGCTGCATGTTGTCACTGTTTCATGACTTCTTAAGTAACCAGCTGATTTATAGCACTATGACTATGTAAGTAACCAACCCATCTATGCTGCATGTTGTCACTGTTTCATGACTTCTTAAGTAACCAGCTGATTTATAGCACTATGACTATGTAAGTAACCAACCCATCTATGCTGCATGTTGTCGTGTTCCCTCATAGTGGAATTCTTTCATAATAACTAATATTTTTCTCACTAACTTTAATTGTTATATGTAGTAACTTCATGTGAGGTGTGTTCTGATTTCAGGGTAGGAAGACATTTTTCTCACTCACGTTCTGTGATATGTGCAGAAACCTGTTGTTTCAAGGCTTTCGCTGTCAAACATGCGGACTCAAGTTCCACCAGCGCTGCGAAGACAAAGTCCCGCGCACGTGTCAGGGCGACCTTGAAATTTACTTCAGAGCACGGAGGGACAATTCTCGCGAACAGATCAGACAGTAAGTTGAAGATGACTGGGAATAGAGAAAGTAATCTTGTTAATCATAATTGCCAGGATTGGGTGGGATGTAACTCACTGGTTGAGCACTCGCTGGTTGACTACGCACTCACTGGTTGAGCACTTACATGTCACTTGTGGTGCGATAGGTTGTAAGATTGATTGCCATGTATATATGTATGGTATGAGGGATTTCTCTACCCCATCCATTCATCAAAGGCTATGCTTTAAATATTCTCCTGTTTATGGTAAAGTGCATATAACATCCCTTGCTGCTTGAAAAGAATTTGCTGGTAACAAAATATTGTAAAAGTATTGAGAATGATCATTTTTAAATTGAATTGTTTAACAAAAAAATATTATTTAATCATTTTGGATGACAATTTTGAAGTTGAATGTTTTTCTTGTTGCAGGTTACTGGCAGACCAGATGGCCGCGGGTAAGAGTCAGGGTTTGCCATCTCCGAGGACGGGTCACAGAAGCCGACCTCCTGCTCCGCAACTGGGCCAGAGAGAGCGATCGACATCAGCACCTAACGTTTGTTCAAACATGATTGACAACGGAGAGATGACACAGCAGGTAGCAATTAATTACACTGCTTATATACTGAACAAAATAAGAAACTTCCGCTAACTTTGCTTGAACCTTACTTGATGAAAACAAACCAGGGGAATAATTGTTATATATGCATTTAAAGAGTGTTCCATGATGCATCGTTTGGTGCAAAAATCATGGCCATAGGTTATCAGAAACTGGGAGAAATTTTGACCAAGTGTGGTAGAGGTTTAAAAAAAACCCCACCCACTTAATAACGGGTATGACGACCTCTTGAATTGACCACTGCAGTGCATCGCAGGCGCATAGAATTGACTAAAGTGTTGATTTCTGCCTGTGGAATATTGTTCCATTCCTGAATGAGCACTTGACGAAGTTCGTTGACATTAGCGGGTGGGTTGGGACGATGCCTCAATCGTCTGTCCAGACTATCCCAGACATGCTCGATGGGGTTGAGATCAGGACTTTTAGTGGGCCAGTCATCAATGAAATCAATGTTATTTGTCCTAAGAAAATTTATAGTGTCTCTAGCTGTATTTGAGGTGGCATTATCATGCTGAAAAATCGAGATGTTGGCGTTGTTATGGAACAGAGGAATGACGTGATGAACGAGAATGTCATCGCGGTAACGTTGAGCATTTAAATTGCCATCAATGACGACTAGTGGTGAACGATAACCATGGGCAATGGCTGCCCAGACCATGTCACAACCCCCACCCCCGAAACGATCTCGTTCAAGAACACAACAGTCAGCATAGCGTTCATTTCTCCTACAGTAGACGCGCACCCTGCCATTGCCACATTGTAAAGAAAATCTGGATTCATCCGAAAAAAGAACGGTATTCCAGCGTCGCCGTATCCAACGAGTGTGTACACATGCCCAATTAAGATGATTTAGACGATGATGTTGCGTTAAAACGCATCCGACGTAAGGACATCGTGCATGTAAACCGTTGTCCCACAGACGATTACGAACAGTTTGCCCACTGATTCGGTTATTATGAAGGGTGTATTAGCAGCAGTAGCAGTGGCAGTTTGGAATCGATTGTGCAAATGCGTGTTTATGATATAGTGGTCTTGACCACGCGTTGTAACACGCGGACATCCACGATGTGGCAAGTCGTTGGTGCTTCCTGTCGTTCGAAATCTTACACGAAGATTTCGTATTGCACGACTAGAACTCCCAACATGCCTTGCAACGTCTTCTGTCGACATGCCAGCATCAAGCATGCCAATCACCCGTTTGCGTAAATTATTGGGTATTCTTGGCATACTAAAAATGCTACAATGTAAAAAAACATTAATTTTTTTACAAATTTTGAAGCGTTTTCGTTCACTTGACAACATTGTCAATAAGACAAGTAAAACAAATTTACTGAATACTACACGGGACATGTCGAACCATGCATGCACGTGCAAATTGAATTTCACGTTGTCGACGATTAACTGCAAAAATAATCGATAAAATTCATGAATCCTGATAATACAGCTCAAGGCTAATACTACCTATATAATTTCATTACACAATGAATTCTTTAACACAACAAATGTACAAATCGGAAGTTTCTTTTTTTTTTCATTATAGTAGCTGTTGTTATTGGTAGCTGTAGTTACCAGTAGCTGTAATTAATGGTAGCTGTAGTTGCCGATAGCAGTAGTTACCGATAGCTGTAGTTATTGGTAGCTGTAGTTACCGATAGCTGTAGTTATTAGTAGCTGTAGTTACTGGTAGCTGTAGTTACTGGTAGCTGTAGTTACTGGTAGCTGTAGTTACCGGTAGCTGTAGTTATTGGTAGCTGTAGTTACTGGTAGCTGTAGTTACCGGTAGCTGTAGTTATTGGTAGCTGTAGTTACTGGTAGCTGTAGTTACTGGTAGCTGTAGTTACCGGTAGCTGTAGTTACCAGTAGCTGTAGTTAATGGTAACTGTAGTTACCAGTAGCTGTAGTTAATGGTAGCTGTAGTTAATGGTAGCTGTAGTTACCAGTAGTTATAGTTAATGGTAGCTGTATTTATTGGTAGCTGGAGTTAATGGTAGCTGTAGTTATTGGTAGCTGTAGTTACTGGTAGTTGTAGTTACTGGTAGCTGTAGTTACTGGTCGCTGTAGTTAATGGTAGCTGTAGTTACCAGTAGCTGTAGTTACCAGTAGCTGTAGTTACCAGTAGCTGTAGTTACCAGTAGCTGTAGTTAATGATAGCTGTAGTTATCGGTAGCTGTAGTTATCGGTAGCTGTAGTTACCGGTAGCTGTAGTTACCGGTAGCTGTAGTTACCGGTAGCTGTAGTTATTGGTAGCTGTAGTTAATGGTAGCTGTAGTTAATGGTTAATGGTAGCTGTAGTTACCGGTAGCTGTAGGTATTGGTAGCTGTAGTTATTGGTAGCTGTAGTTATTGGTAGCTGTAGTTAATGGTTAATGGTAGCTGTAGTTACCGGTAGCTGTAGTTATGGTAGCTGCAGTTAATGGTAGCTGCAGTTAATGGTAGTTGTAGTTATTGGTAGCTGTAGTTATTGGTAGCTGTAGTTACTGTTAGTTGTAGTTTCTTTTAGCTGTACTTAATGGTAGCTGTAGTTACCAGTAGCTGTAGTTACCAGTAGCTGTAGTAACCAGTAGCTGTAGTTAATGGTAGCTGTAGTTATCGGTAGCTGTAGTTATCGGTAGCTGTAGTTATCGGTAGCTGTAGTTACCGGTAGCTGTAGTTACCGGTAGCTGTAGTTAATGGTAGCTGTAGTTACCGGTAGCTGTAGTTATTGGTAGCTGTAGTTACCGGTAGCTGTAGTTATTGGTAGCTGTAGTTAATGGTAGCTGTAGTTAATGGTTAATGGTAGCTGTAGTTATCGGTAGCTGTAGTTATCGGTAGCTGTAGTTATCGGTAGCTGTAGTTATCGGTAGCTGTAGTTACCGGTAGCTGTAGTTACCGGTAGCTGTAGTTAATGGTAGCTGTAGTTACCGGTAGCTGTAGTTATTGGTAGCTGTAGTTACCGGTAGCTGTAGTTATTGGTAGCTGTAGTTAATGGTAGCTGTAGTTAATGGTTAATGGTAGTTGTAGTTACCGGTAGCTGTAGTTATTGGTAGCTGTAGTTAATGGTAGCTGTAGTTAATGGTTAATGGTAGCTGTAGTTACCGGTAGCTGTAGTTATTGGTAGCTGTAGTTACCGGTAGCTGTAGTTATTGGTAGCTGTAGTTACCGGTAGCTGTAGTTATTGGTAGCTGTAGTTAATGGTAGCTGTAGTTAATGGTTAATGGTAGTTGTAGTTACCGGTAGCTGTAGTTATTGGTAGCTGTAGTTAATTGTAGCTGTAGTTAATGGTTAATGGTAGCTGTAGTTACCGGTAGCTGTAGTTATGGTAGCTGCAGTTAATGGTAGCTGCAGTTAATGGTAGTTGTAGTTATTGGTAGCTGTAGTTATTGGTAGCTGTAGTTACTGTTAGTTGTAGTTTCTTTTAGCTGTACTTAATGGTAGCTGTAGTTACCGGTAGCTGTAGTTATTGGTAGTTGTAGTTACCGGTAGCTGTAGTTATTGGTAGCTGTAGTTATTGTTAACTGTAGTTGTTAATTATTCTGTTAAAATGTGATGGGAAGTCGTGAAATTTGGTTACTTAAAAAGCATATGAACCCTCCTTTAGTTTACGTTAGCAGTAGTGGCATAGTCGATCATTTCAACTTGGATTCTGACATTAATCATCAGTAAACAACAATCATCAACATCGTTTTAGCATTTATTATTCTGGAGTGGTGTCGTTCAGTTAAATTGTATGATATATACTACTCAAAAGAATTTAAGGGTCAGACGATATTTTCAACATTATTTTCTGAATGTCAATTATATTAGCTAGACCATAATGTCACGCATGGTATTGTTCCATTTTGACGAAAGTGGGTCTAAGCAACCCATAAATGAATTAAAATCCACTGTCATTGACACTGTCGACTAGTTCTAATGGTGAAAACATGCTTACATTTGCACGTAAATTAGGGCAAAAGCGAAAGGTCTGCTAAGTGCCCATAACTTGCTTTTTCACAAAGCGCTTCATTTGCACGCTTTGCATGTGTATTCCATGTTCCCAATGCTGAATTTCCGTATAATTGGAGCTTGCGTTCGTGTACGGTGCACACTCCAAATTCGACAATGGTACGACTTCAACTGACTATTGAAGATCAAGGAAGGGCTATTGCTTGGCTTCAGGATGGCAATACGCAAAGAAATGTTGCTCTGAGACTTGTTGTCAGTCAGAGTGTCGTTGGCCGACTGTGGCAACGGTACCAAGCAACGAATTCTGTTCGGGAAGACCCCGAAGCACTACAAATAGAGAGGACCGCTACATCACCAATATGGCTCTACGTCAATGCACAACCACTGCACGCCGATTACGTGACAATCTGCGGACTGCGACTGGAATTCGAGTGTCTGATCAAACCATACGCAATCGTCTGAGAGCCAATAATCTACGCTGCCGTCGCCAGGCTGTTCGACCACCACTCCTACCACGTCACAGAACGGCCAGACGTCACTGGTGCACGCTTCATCTGCAGTGGCAATGTGTTCAGTGGGGTCGAGTGATGTTCACTGATGAGTCCAGGTTTAGTCTCCAGTTCAACGACGGTCGGGTTCGTGTCTACAGACGTCCTGGGGAGCGCTTCGATGACGTTAACGTTAGACAACGTCACCGGTTCGGTGGTGGCAGCGTCATGGTGTGGGGCGGCATCTCTATCCACCACAAGACCCCCCTCTATGTGGTGGATGGCAATCTGAATGGAATCCGCTATCTGAATGAGATTATCCGGCCGTTGGTTCTCCCAGGCCTTCAGCAGATTGGCGGCGGGGCAGTTCTGCAGGATGACAATGCCAGACCCCACCGCGCCAGGGTGGTAACGGACTTTCTCAGACAACAAGGTATCGCCAGGATGGATTGGCCAGCATATTCGCCTGACTTGGCACCAATAGAGAACGCCTGGGATGAATTAGGCAGGAGAATTCGGGATAACCATGCCCCTCCGGCCAACCTTCATGATCTGGGTCAACTTCTTATGGCAGAGTGGCAGGCCATTCCCCAAGAGTTCTTCAGACGTCTGATCAACAGCATGAGGCAACGATGTGTCGAGTGTATTCGCGCCAGGGGTGGATTCACACACTATTAAACGAATGTTCTAAATCCATGTTTGACAACCTTCAACTTTGACAGCATGTCATGTGACTTTCTTGTATACAGTGACGTTTATTTGTGGGTTTTTGTAAATATGGAACAATAAATAAAAAATTTGGTGTAGTTTACATCATCAATCTAATACACTCTGAAACTTATTTGGTTATAAATTTTTGACCCTTAAATTCTTTTGAGTAGTATACTTTAAATAGATTGCAGGTGATGTTTTTGTTGTTATTACAAAAAAAAATTAACTAACGTTTTTGTTGTTATTACAACAGAATTTTAACTGATGTTTTCATTGTTATGACAATAGGATTTTGACTGATGTTTTCGTTGTTATTACAACAAGAATTTAACTGATGTTTTTGTTGTTATTACAACTGGAATTAAACTGATGTTATCATTGTTATCTCAACTGGGATTTAACTGATGTTATCATTGTTATTTCAACAGGAATTTAACTGATGTTTTTGGTGTTATCACAACTGGAATTTAACTGATGTTATCATTGTTATTTCAACAGGAATTTAGTCGGAGGTTCAGAGACCTGGGTAGAAACACTCGAGGTTTAGGTGAGTAATGTGGTATGTCTTTGAGTGACATCAGTCAACCCAGTCATTGATGACTAACAAGATGTTTTAAGTTCACATCATTTCTTGTTCACAAGCACTGTCCAGTGGATTTGGTGTTCTGTTTTACAAACAACAGTTTTATGCATTGGGATATTGGATTTGGTTGATATAAATGTCATTTATGGCTGTATTGTATATATTATATATGTGTAATATGTTTTTAAATATTGCTGGGGGGGGGGGGGGGTATTTTAAAATCTGGTTTATTTATTATTATTAGCATTAATTTTCTTCTTCTTTTTTTATGATTAGGGTGGGGGTGGAGAGGTTAGTTTTACAGTACAAAATCATAATTGCCTTTGGTGCAAGGGTGTAGGGGTGAGAGATTCTGAAATCGTATTACCCAGAGATAAACAACCACAGCTGAAAATATTCTTCAGTTTTCTGGAATTCTTCATTTTAGTGTTACCCGTAAATATGTTCTTTGAGGAAAATCTTGCAGTAAACATGCTCACATGTGCTTTTCAAGACCTTTCAAATTCCCCCGGATTTCTTGTGCAAGATAATTTTCATCTCTATTATTGGTCATGTCTGTAACAAGAGATTGGTTGCTCATCTGAGTGTATTCTTAACGCTTCATTCATTCATTCTTTCAAGCCAATGACTGATTAATCAGTTTGCTCTTGTGGTATTGTCAAACAAAACAAACTTGAACGTTTTTCATTCATTCACTTCCACTAGTAGAAAAGACACATCGGATACCCATACTTGCAACCTGTCATGTTCTGGGATTATTAAGTATTCTTTTCATAGTCTTTAGTCGGAATTGGACATCCATTAATTTATGCAAATGGTTTTTAACTTCCTTCTTACTGATAATAAACCAGATATGTTAAGTTAATTGAAGTGTTAAATTTTCGACATGGAGAACAGAAACAGGGTATACAGTTTGAGTTGTCTATTCAGGCCTCCACAAATTGCAGGAATGATCGAGCCCTTCATGCATGATCAGTCAGGCAATTTCATTTGGCAGAACCAATTTAATGTCTGTATAAAAAGTATTCCTAAAAATATATCTTCTTCTTTTTTCAATAATAAAAAAATGTTTTACAAATTTTGAACTTGTGGAGGCCTGTGTATTTTGGTTTAGCCTTTTTATGTTATATTTGCCTCACTTCCAGGAGTTCCGGTGGCCTCGAGTAATCGCTATAGCATGTACAAAGATAAGAGACATGCTAGCGATAGTAGTGCTCCGTCTCCCTCTAAGCCCTTCTTTGGGCCCAGTCAAAGGGGACCGTTGGGTGAGACAGGCATGAGTTATCTCCCCTTGGTGGGAGATTTAAAACTTTAGCTAATCAGTCTAACAAAGTGGTATTAAGACTTGACATTCTTATGGTGGAGATTTTGGCTTTTCTCTTTCTAATGCTTGAAAGAAGTGTATATATATATTTATTGCTAAGTTAATAAATACATTTTATGCTGCTTTGTTATTTTTATTTTTATGTTGGGAATTGTGACTTGTAAAATACAAAGTTTAATTGGCTTAAAATATATTTTAAAATATTAAATGGGTCCTATATTTACTTATACCTTGCCAATAATAAATTGAATATAGAAAGATAAATATTATTTGTTGAAATTTAAATAACATAATTTATTATGAATTAGATGAAATTTGGGGGGGGGGGGGGGAACTTTACTTATAAAATATATATTTCAAGACCTGTAAAATTATATGCCTGAACATTTTTTTTAAATTTTAATTTATTATCCCCACAAATTGCTATTTTGTTACTCAAGATATCAGCATTTTTGTCAAATTTTTTGCAAAAGGGAAATAACTGATAAGAGAAAAGATTATTGCAATTAGTGTATTATTACATAATTTGTTCAATCTTGAAAAGTTTTAGTTGGCTTGTTTGATCCATCTTTAATTTAATTTTATATTGATATATTAATTTTACTGTGAACAATAGTTACAATATATAATGATTATTTACTACATGTTTATCATAATAAACATATCTTTCCAACATTGATCAGACTGAATTTATTTTCCATAACACTCAAATTTTTTTAATAATTTCATCTTAGGACAAAGTGTTATTGTAATTCTCTCAAAATCCAGATTAGTTTTATTTAATTAATCTTTATTTACTGAATAACGTTTTTTGGTTGTAACGAAATGAATCCACCGTAAGTTGTCTAAGTCCCTTTGTTCATTACACCCCTGGAGTGGCAGCCCGCATGGAGTTGTATCCAGTCTAACAACATAACACCCATCATTGAGACGTTTTCCCCAGTTTTCTACTGTCATAGTGAAAATATTCATTGAGAAATCCTTTTTTACTTTGGTTAATCATTGCTGTATTACATTATGACCATAAAAATGTATCATTTGTATGTTGTACTATTTCCAAAACGTTACTGAGAAATAATTTATATGCTTATGTTGGTTTAAAAAACAAAACAAAAAACCATTAACTTTGTCGAAACAGTTGTTTTTGTCATCTAATTTTTTATACTATTTGTAATGCATTCCAGAACGTATTAGAATAAAATTGTGATTATTAAAAATAATATAAACATTACACATGGATTTTACGATGCTGCTGATTTTGGTGGGTTGGTTCTAAAGTATGTCATCACAATTACTGATATTAATGTACCGGTAGTTTGACGTCACGCAATTTAAATAAATCTCATGAAAACGTTATGTTCAGGTGTAGGGGTCTTGTTGGCTTGTAAACAAATGACTTATTGATCCCAAAATATCAGATGGGTTTATGGCATGGATAATAATTGTAAGTGTAGGATAAATCAAGATATCATATATTTTAACAGTTTAAGCATTTTGATTAATTTTGTGCTTGTGAATATTTCATTAAATGTTTTTGTATATATTTAGAATGCCCTGATGCCAAGCACATATATGTGATTATATATATATATATAAGCATTTCTTAATGCTACATTTATGCAAGTGGGTGTAAGAATATCCTAATGAAATTTAAAAAAAGTTTCATTGGCTTAAAATATATTTAAAAAATAAAACATACATGTATATGGTATTTTAAACTTTAACAAAATAAAATGAAGTTATCTTAGTTGTCCTGACATAATTTGCTTGAATATTTTCACTATTACAGTAATTGGACATTTGAATGGTTTGGAATATATTTTCATTCTATTGTTTGGATTTATTTTTATTTTGTAATAATTGTATTTGCTTCTTTGATTCCTTTTTGCAGATTTAATGTTTTACGTGAACTGAATGTTAAAGTTTTGGGGGTTTTATGCTGTATTAATATGTGGAAGATGTTTTTAGTGTGTTAGTGTGTGTGTGTGTGTGTGTGTGTGTGTGTGTGTGTGTGTGTGTGTGTGTGTGTGTGTGTGTGTGTGTGTGTGTGTGTGTGTGTGTGTGTGTGTGTGTGTGTTCAGCAATGAGTTAATAATAATAATTTTGTTAATTTGCCTGTTCCTTGTTCTTTAATGCATGATGTGTTTTTTTCTAAATACTATACTTACTGTTTGCTTTGTTGCTTAGTCGTGTTTGAGATTTTGGGATTTTATTTATTTTATTTTAGTCATTGTTTATAGTTATAATTATCAAGGTATAGGTTTTAATCTTTTATTATTATTTTTAAAGGTATAGGTTTTTTTTTGGTTTTTTTAATGAACCAAATAAACCTGCAATAAATATTACCGGTAATGTATTTTAAAACCAACAACAATAATAACAACATTCAAGTTTAATGAGCATGACGATATATATTTAAAAATTATTATTATTATTTATGCACCAAACATGATAAACTATTAGCATATTTTTATAAGCATGATTAACATATTTTTTTGCAATGGAAATTCAATGATGAATGATTTATCCTTTGTATAAAAGGTAAAAGTGTAATTTGCTATATACAGGACATGTATACATGTAAATATACTAACATGCTAAATAAATTTAACACCATTTTCAGACAATATTTTTTTTATTAATAACTTCCATCAGTATTATAGCATTTTTGTTATTTAAATTCCTATAAAATCACCATTGACAGTTGGCAGTAAAATAACATTTTCTTGATTTATTTAAATGGCTTCATATTCAAAGTTTTGAAAGAAATGACTAATGAGTAAAGAGTTTTCCTGAAAATGGTGTTTCATTTTGTTAATGTTTCGCTGACACATCAGTATACATTCGTCTCTCTTATTTACACAGGGTGGAAACAAATCTTTAGAGAAGTCTTATGACTCTTGTTGTTCCTTTACCACAGATACTAGAGTGTAGTTGATTTATGATTGTAACATTTCTATTGTTGTGTATTTGAAGGCAATGTCTCGAACACCCTGACCCTGCCGGGCAGTTTGGCTGGTGCCAGTGGCAGTCCTACGAAGAGTGCCCAATCCTCACCCACGAGTCAAGCCAAATATGTTCGACCACGAGCAAAATCAGTGGAAACTGAACCAGGCAAACGGGTATGACAGACCGACCATCATAATTAGTTTGGCAGATAATAAATGTTATTTATTCTTAATAGGGGCTGGAGGTAGCCCAGTGGTCAATTTTGTCCTCACACTGATAATACTCACTAAATTAATTAATTTCAGCATTTTGTTTTTATTGTCTTCCCATACTTGTCCATTAATTATGCACAACCTATGAATCTCTGAGTGACATAAAACTGGAGGTCTCGAAGCTATTTATAAGCTATTTATGGGTTTATGCCAAAAACATTTTGCATAACCTTTACAAGCACCTTAAAGATGTCGTAAACCTAATAAGATGTTGTTTGTGTTTCAGCGCGCGCGCCGTGATTCCAACGAGGACTGGGAGATTCAGAGCTCAGAGATTGTGTATGACCAGCGAATTGGCTCCGGTTCATTCGGGACCGTCTACAAGGCTCACTGGCACGGACCCGTGGCCGTCAAGAAGCTGAACGTTACCGATCCAACTCCAGCTCAAATGCACGCCTTTAAAAATGAGGTGGCAGTCTTGAGGTAATACATTCTTGACTTGATTTGAATATAATTTGAGAAATATAGAACTTTCAGTGAATGTAAACTTCAGTTTAATTTGTATGTAAAATTCTTGCATCTTTCAGTTCTCAGTTAAAATTGTAATTTATGATTTGTGTATTTCTTTGTCGCAGACTCTTGTCTTTCAGACTCTCTTGCTCTCTCTCCTTCTCATACTCTATCTCACTCTTTGTCTCTGTTTTTCCTGTTCCCTCACTTTCTCACATTCTGTTTTTCCTGCTCCCTTACTTTCTCACATTCTGTTTTTCCTCTTCCCTCACTTTCTCACATTCTGTTTTTCCTTTTCCCTCACTTTCTCACATTCTGTTTTTCTTGCTCCCTTACTTTCTCACATTCTGTTTCTCCTGCTCCCTTACTTTCTCACTCTATTTCCTTTTCTGTCTTTCTCACTATTTCCCTTTCTGTCTTTCCTACTCCCTCACTTTCTCACTCTGTCTATCTCCCTTTCTGTCTTTCCTTCTGTCTTTCCCACTCCCTCACTTTTTCACTCTATCTCCCTTTCTGTTTTTCCTACTCCCTTATTTTTTCACTCTATCTCCCTTTCTGTTTTTCCTACTCCCTCACTTTCTCACTCTATCTCCCTTTCTGTCTTTCCCACTCCCTCACTTTTTCACTCTATCTCCCTTTCTGTTTTTCCTACTCCCTTATTTTTTCACTCTGTCTCCCTTTCTGTCTTTCCCTCTCCCTCACTTTCTCACTCTGTCTATCTCTCTTTCTGTCTTTCCCACTCCCTCACTTTCTCACTCTATCTCCCTTTCTGTCTTTCCCACTCCCTCACTTTTTCACTCTATCTCACTTTCTGTTTTTCCTACTGCCTTATTTTTTCACTCTATCTCCCTTTCTGTCTTTCCCGCTCCCTCACATTCTCACTCTGTCTATCTCTCTTTCTGTCTTTCCCACTCCCTCACTTTCTCACTCTATTTCCCTTTCTGTCTTTCCTTCTCCATTACTTTCTCACTCTATCTCCCTTTCTGTCTTTCCTGCTCCTTTACTTTCTCACTCTATCTCCCTTTCTGTCTTTCCTTCTCCATTACTTTCTCACTCTATCTCCCTTTCTGTCTTTCCTTCTCCATTACTTTCTCACTCTATCTCCCTTTCTGTCTTTCCTTCTCCATTACTTTCTCACTCTATCTCCCTTTCTGTCTTTCCTTCTCCATTACTTTCTCACTATCTCCCTTTCTGTCTTTCCTTCTCCATTACTTTCTCACTATATCTCCCTTTCTGTCTTTCCTTCTCCATTACTTTCTCACTCTATCTCCCTTTCTGTCTTTCCTTCTCCATTACTTTCTCACTCTATCTCCCTTTCTGTCTTTCCTACTCCTTTACTTTCTCACTCTATTTCCCTTTCTGACTTTCCCGCTCCCTTACATTCTCACTCTATTTCCCTTTGTGTCTTTCCCGCTCCCTTACATTCTTACTCTGTCTTTCTCCCTTTTGGTCTTTCCTGCTCCCTCACTTTCTCACTGTCTATTTCCTCCCTTTCTGTTTTTCCTTTTCCCTTACTTTCTCACTCTCTCTCCCTTTCTGTCTTTCCCACTCCCTCACTTTCTCACTCTATCTCCCTTTCTGTCTTTCCTTCTCCATTACTTTCTCACTCTATCTCCCTTTCTGTCTTTCCTTCTCCATTACTTTCTCACTCTATCTCCCTTTCTGTCTTTCCTTCTCCTTTACTTTCTCTCTCTCTCTCCCTTTCTGTCTCCTTCTCCTTTACTTTCTCACTCTATCTCCCTTTCTGTCTTTCCTTCTCCATTACTTTCTCACTCTCACTCCCTTTCTGTCTTTCCTTCTCCATTACTTTCTCACTCTCACCCTTTCTGTCTTTCCTTCTCCATTACTTTCTCACTCTGTCTCCCTTTCTGTCTTTCCTTCTCCATTACTTTCTCACTCTCTCTCCCTTTCTGTCTTTCCTTCTCCATTACTTTCTCACTCTATCTCCCTTTCTGCTTCCAGCTTCCTCTCTCTCTTTGTCTTTTGTCTTTTACTGTCACTGACAGAAATGCTTGTAAAAATAAACTGACAACTCGCAGACTTTACACCTCAACCTTATTTCATGTCCAGTGAACATACCAATCATTGGCTTCAATCTTCTATCTAGGTGTCTTACATACGGTCACATGACTGCCTCTTACTTCATTCTCCTTTCCTCTCACTGTCTGAATGCTGTTTGTTACAGGAAGACAAGACACTGTAATATATTGCTGTTCATGGGCTGTTTGTCGAAGCCGCACCTCGAAATTGTCACCCAGTGGTGCGACGGTCACAGCCTCTACAAACATCTGCACGTGAAGGAGACGAAGTTCCGCATGGATCAGCTGATTCTCATCGCCAAGCAGACCGCTCAAGGCATGGAGTAAGTACCCAGGGATGGGCTGGGGGTGTGTGTAAATTCTTCACCTCACTCATAGTAATTTTATTTGTGCTGCCAGCAGGGAATCCTGCCCTATGTTGCATCTTCCTGGCCCACTGTCAACAAGATTTGCTGCCCAGTGGAACACCCTGACTTCAATCCACAGTTAAATCAGTGTCTCAATACCTAATAATTATAAACATTGAAACTCACACAAAATATTTAAAATAATTCTTCCATCGACTAAGGATAGTATCTCTGACCAGTAACAAGTAGAGAGTAATACTTTTCAAACAAATAGAGCCTTTTTGACAATTGAAATGACATATTCGTTACATTAGTCATTACATTTTCTCGCTTAAAATAAAGTATATATCTAATATGATTCCGGTTGTCATAATGGTAAGGTAGATCAAACTAAATTTCATCTATAAAAAAATTGTGTGTGTATTAAAAACATTACTCCACTGGTCACTCACAACAGGGAAAATATTGGTTATGATTTCTCATGGAGAAACATCACTATACATTGGTGTGACGTTAAATATTATTGGATGATTTGATGCTTACAAACTGATGACCATGTCGGTACTAAATATGTCATCAAGATTTGACGAACATACAAAATGATGTTTAATAGTTTAAAGAGCTTATCCTCTCTTAAATTGTACAACCCCCTCCCCCCCCCCCCCCCCCCCCCCCCCCCAAGAAAATAGTTTTATTACAACAAATCAGAAATCAGAAAAAGGGATCCAAGTAAATATGAAAGCGAATACAATTTATCCCAGAGTTATGATTACTGTGCCAATAAAGTATCTTTTGTAGATTATGGTGTTTGTTAAACTTTCATTGTTTTTGCTTTGGTGAGTCTAACGATTATATTTCTTTGTTTCAGCTACCTTCATGCAAAGAACATCATCCACAGAGATCTCAAGTCAAACAGTATCCTTTCCCTGGCCCTTCCAGCTCACCCAGGGCCTTCACTGTGAGATTTAGTGGAGGGACCGTGTTGAAAAAGCTAGGGTAGCAGTCAACAAAATAAAGAATTGGGGTACACCAACTGGACAAAGCGGCTACTTTTAAACTACAAGCACTTGTATTTATATATATATATATAGGTGCAACTACCCCCTTGTTTATATACCGAGGTGTCGCTAATTAAATATTCCTTTCTTTTTCTTTCTGTCTTTCCTTCCTTACTGTCTTTCATTCTGAATACTATAATTGTAAAGTGTTATTTATGCTTCCGATTGTTGATGTTTTCTTCTGGAATATCTGAACCCTACAGATAAAAGATGCCTGGCTGCTTCTCACAATAAGTAGGCTGTGTGTTGTCAGCAGGGTTTTTTCCTCTCGATTAAACCATATGTTAGACACCAAATAGTCATAGTTTAAAATGTACAGATATTGTCACGGCTTTAGATTGCATCAAAGTCACATGGGTAAAGGGTGGGCCCAAAATAAATATGCCCCAAAAAAGGTGTCCAAAATAATAACAACTATATCGACTACTAAACAATTTCAAGTCAAAAACTACGGAAATCTTACTCCTAAATTAGCTTGAAATAACAATAACTATATCGACTACTGAACAATTTCAAGTCAAAAACTACGGAAATCTTACTCCTAAATTAGCTTGAAATAACAACTATATCGACTACTAAACAATTTCAAGTCAAAAACTACGGAAATCTTACTCCTAAATTAGCTTGAAATAACAACAACTATATCGACTACTGAACAATTTCAAGTCAAAAACTACGGAAATCTTACTCCTAAATTAGCTTGAAATAACAACAACTATATCGACTACTGAACAATTTCAAGTCAAAAACTACGGAAATCTTACTCCTAAATTAGCTTGAAATAACAACTATATCGACTACTGAACAATTTCAAGTCAAAAACTACGGAAATCTTACTCCTAAATTAGCTTGAAATAACAACTATATCGACTACTAAACAATTTCAAGTCAAAAACTACGGAAATCTTACTCCTAAATTAGCTTGAAATAACAATAACTATATCGACTACTGAACAATTTCAAGTCAAAAACTACGGAAATCTTACTCCTAAATTAGCTTGAAATAACAACAACTATATCGACTACTGAACAATTTCAAGTCAAAAACCGGAAATCTTACTCCTAAATTAGCTTGAAATAACAATAACTATATCGACTACTGAACAATTTCAAGTCAAAAACCGGAAATCTTACTCCTAAATTAGCTTGAAATAACAATAACTATATCGACTACTGAACAATTTCAAGTCAAAAACCGGAAATCTTACTCCTAAATTAGCTTGAAATAACAATAACTATATCGACTACTGAACAATTTCAAGTCAAAAACTACGGAAATTTTACTCCTAAACTAGCTTGAAATAACAATAACTATATCGACTACTAAACAATTTCAAGTCAAAAACTACGGAAATATTACTCCTAAATTAGCTTGAAATAACTCAAACTGAATTTCGGAATATCTAAAACCCTTCAAATCACTTCCTTTTGATATCCTCATTTAATTAGATTGATGTGCTCCATAAAGATCTCGCTATACTCGGAACAATAAATATTGTGCCCAAATTAGTGCAATCTAAAGCCCTGATTGTTGACATGTGTGTCTGAGGCGTGTTATTGCCTTCACTCTGACAAGACATATTTTTGACGGAAGTGATGACGGAGAACATGATGGTTAAGATCGGAGATTTTGGATTGGCGACCGTGAAAACACGATGGAGTGGATCCCACCAGTTTCAGCAGCCTTCGGGGTCCATATTGTGGATGGTAGGGTTTCTACTGCTTTAGGAATGATTTGTAATTGTCACTGCCACATTTAAATGGTTACATGCACATTCATGTTGTTTTCTAACACTGGCAGCAAGTTTGCTTTATAACCATGTAAACTGAAGATAAAGAGCTGGGCCCCTATTTGGGAAATGATCTTAGTGCTACAAAATTGTAACACCATTGTAAGCTAGGACATCACTTGGTGTATGCTGTGGTGACGTCATAGCCAACGATGGTGTTACAAGAGCTTCGGAAAAATGGGCCCTGTATTTTAAAATGTACTGAGGTGCCTTTAAATAAATATTCCTTTCTTTCTTGTTTCTTTCTGAATAAGTATGTTGTACTTCTCAATGGTTACTTAACGTATGATTGTTGACAATTCTTTTCTGGAATACTTGAACCTGCAATAACAAGTGGGTGGCATCAATAAGGGCTTGTTATAATCCTATTTCACTATACTTGCGTAACATTGCATTCTCAATGCAATGCTAAAAGACTTGCAAAGACAATGCGATTTTGCTTAAGAGAGCCTAAACTTTGTATTAATAATAAGATATCTTTCTATGTTATTCCCTCCAGGCTCCGGAAGTTATCCAGATGAAAGACCCAAATCCGTACACCTTCCAATCGGATGTGTATGCATTTGGTATTGTGTTGTACGAGCTAGTGACCCAGGAGTTGCCTTACAAACACATCAACAACAAAGATCAGGTAAAGAACTAACTCATTAATAGTACAATGAGCTGCAATCACAGGGCAGCGAAACTTGAACTATAATTGGATATAAGCATAGAAGTAAGATGTCATCAAATTGTACATCACTTTTGAAATACTTCATTTGGACCAGTAATATGATAAGTTGTGTTTAATGTTTGCAGATCACATTGTACATCACTATTGACCGGCTTGTGGACCAGTAATATTGTAAGTTGTGTTTAATGTTTGCAGATCCTGTTTATGGTTGGGAAAGGCTACTTGAGGATTGATATCGCCAAGTCGAGGAACGACACACCCAAGATCTACAAACGACTGATGCAGGATTGTGTCCAATACGACTGGAACAACAGGCCACTGTTCCCACAGGTGAGAAATCTAACACATTAACAGTTAATACCTTGACTACTAGAGGTACGTTAAGGTAGGCAAGCAATCGGGTTGCTCGCTTGACTGGTTTTTGTACCTAACATCTGAAGAATCTATTGTGATAGAAGACCAGAGTACTTGGACCACTTGTCTGTGCATGGCATATACTTAATATTTGGTATAAATTACCCCGCCATCTTGAAGTAATCATTCTTTACTTAAAACCCCCAAGAAACCCCAAACTTTTCTTACGTTGACTCAGATTTCTTGTGATGTTATTACTAATGTGCAGAACTGATCTGTTAAGCCTTATTTGAAAGGACAGGACAGGAAATGTTTTATTTAATGAGGCACTCAACACATTTCATTTACGGTTATATGGCGTCAGACATATGGTTAAGGACCACACCCACTGTTGCCACTTCATGGGATACTCTTTTCGATTAGCAGCAAGGGATCTTTTATATGCACCATCACACAGACAGGCTAGTACATACCACAGCCTTTGATATGCCAGTCATGGTGCACTGGCTGGAACAAGAAATGGCCTGATGGGCCCACCAACGGGGATCGATCCCAGACTGACCGTGCATCGAGTAAGCACTTTACCACTGGGCTACGTCCCGCCCCTATTTGAAAGCGAACACATTGAATGTTGATGAACAGAAAAACAGCTTCCCCTTTTATTTCATCATCTTCATCTATATATGTTTGTGACGTCCTTAACAAAAATGTCTTGGTCTCCTGATACATATCTATGGAGACTTTCTTTGTTTTTTCTATGGAGACTTTCTTTGTTTTTTCTTTTTTTAATGGACGTTTATACTCGACATATATCTATAATAGTAATAGATGTAAAGGGTATTGTAACTGTGATCAATTAGTTTTAATTTTTTACACATATTTTGTGGTAAGCTGCCTATAGGTTACCAAATACTATGCTTATTTCAGTGCCTACATAACATAACTTGTTTACTTCTACACCAAGAGTCATTATGGTAAACATAATGCATTGTATTTTATTTCAGATTCTAGCCATCTTGGAGAATTTATATGTGTCGATACCGAAAATAAAAAGGAGCAAGTCTGAACCAGCAATTCACCGGACTGACTCGTTTGATTTAGACTTCAAGTACATGTGTGCGTCCCCGAAGACGCCTATCAACAGTCAGTTCGCATACTTCTCGTTTCTAACGGGCGGCATTTATTGATGACACTGATGCTGCTGGGAATTCGTCTACGCCGGTCTCTCATTTACCAAGTCTTTCCTCATTGCTGCAGTAGCCTCGTTCCAGGTGCTTGTCGTCGTGTGCTAGGAGGATCCATGTCAGCGGCTTCACACGGACTGCTGTCTTCTCGTCTCTACAGACTCGGGGATAGGGAGTTGGTACAGGACTAGACAGACCACTAGGTCTGCACACTTCAAACACTGTTTGTGAGTGTGGGTTAACAGTGACACAAACTAATGTCAGGATGTTGAGACAGTCTGCATACCGGAAACACGGTTTGTGAGTGTGGGTTGACAGTGACACAAACTAATGTCAGGATGTTGAGACAGTCTGCATACTGGAAACACTGTTTGTGTGTGTGGGTTGACAGTGACACAAACTAATGTCAGGATGTTGAGACAGTCTGCATACTGGAAACATGGTTTGTGAGTGTGGGTTGACAGTGACACAAACTAATGTCAGGATGTTGAGACAGTCTGCATACTGGAAACATGGTTTGTGTGTGTGGGTTGACAGTGACACAAACTAATGTCAGGATGTTGAGACCGTCTGCATACTGGAAACATGGTTTGTGTGTGTGGGTTGACAGTGACACAAACTAATGTCAGGATGTTGAGACAGTCTGCATACTGGAAACATGGTTTGTGTGTGTGGGTTGACAGTGACACAAACTAATGTCAGGATGTTGAGACAGTCTGCATACTGGAAACATGGTTTGTGAGTGTGGGTTGACAGTGACACAAACTAATGTCAGGATGTTGAGACAGTCTGCATACTGGAAAGATTTCATCATAGGTTCAGACAAACTAGTGTTTCTATACTGACAGACTACAGACTTCAAAAATGTTCTGTGTAGGTTCAGACAAACAAACTAAATGTCAGTAAACTGACAGTTTGCAGACAAACGATTCTGTGTGTAGGATCAGGCAAGCTATTGTGACAGAATCTGGACATATTGTTAATTGCAGGTAGACCTGGAGGTTTTTAAAAAAAAAGAGTTTTATTCAGCTTCTGGTAGGCTACAGTATACAAGTGTGTTTAAATATGCTGGACACAGGTTTGTCTGTTCAATGCTTCTGGTAGGCTACAGTATACAAGTGCGTTTAAATAGGCTGGATACAGGTTTGTCTGTTCAATGCTTCTGGTAGGCTACAGTATACAAGTGTGTTTAAATAGGCTGGATACAGGTTTGTCTGTTCAGTGCTTCTGGTAGGCCACTTTATGAAATGGAGGTTTCAATATTTTTTAAGGCAAATAACTATTTTGGGTTTTGGGGAATGATTTGTAGATTGTGGTAAGCAACTGTATTCCACTTTATGGAATAGTCTGCAGAGTTTGGTAGGTCATTGATTAGAGGTTTGGGGAAGGGTCTGTTTTCTACAGATTTGGTTTGTATGCTGCTGCTAGTAGGCTGCAGTATAATTATTATACCATTAAATTGTGAATTGGTCTAATGCAGATTTAAGTAGGCCATTGAATAAACATTTGGGATTGGTATTGGTCTGTAAGCATAATATGTAAAATAGTCTGTATGCAATTTCTTCATTCAGGTTTGGGGAATATGTTCAGGTTAGCATTAGTGAAAATAGTTAAGTGAAGATTTTGGGATGTCATTGAATAAAGTTTGGAAAAATATTTGAAAGTAGTGTTTGGTAGACATTTGTCTTCCAGATTGAAAATGGTTTAGCAAATGGCTACAGACAAATTTTTAAAATATCTGGATTCAGTTGCTGGAAGATTATGGTCTGTCTATATATTGGACTTCTAGTTTTTATATTTCATTTGTAGATTTGGCTGATGGTCCTTGAGCAACCTTTGGAAGACCAATATCTGTATGTTTGGCTAATGATCTGTTAGCAGCTTTTGATAAACTATTGTCTACAGGTTTGGCTCATGTTCTGAATGCAGCTTCTGATGAGCTACAGTGCAAGTGTGGTGTGTGTGCTGCTGGTAGACAAAGGTATCCAGGTTTGAGGAGTAGGTTTCAGCTTCTGACAGGTCACTGTATGCAGCTACCATTTACTATCTACATCCAGAATCAGACAAGTGCCACTGGATCTTGATAATTACATGCATGTGTATTCAAACACCAACATACACAGACACAGGGATTCACATATACAGATAAAATTCAAATGGTTTCTTCAGGTATAGCTAATAAAATCGGGCAAAAGCATAGGGTATGGTATTTGTCATAGTGCAACAATGTATTGCAGAAGTTAAGTATGATGGTAGTATTCGGGGGTTTTTTTCAGGGTTTTATAAATATGGTAAATCTTAGACTGATAGATGGATGCAAATGTTACTTTGGAGATATCGAGGGTTTATGAACAACTGCTACAGATGTGTACAGTTTGTGATTAAAGTGAACCAGCGACTGAGAACAAGTCCTCATGTGCTTGGTTATCGGCCGATTGTTTACGTACCACTGTACAGTTTATGATTAAAGTGAACCAGCGACTGAGAACAAGTCATGATGTGCTTGGTTATCGGCCGATCGTTTACGTACCACTGTACAGTTTGTGATTAAAGTGAACCAGCAACTGAGAACAAGTCCATGTGCTTGGTTATCGGCCAATCGTTTACATACAACTGGACAGTTGGTGATTAAAGTGAACCGGCGACTGAGAACAAGTCGTGATGTGCTTGGTTATCGGCCGATCGTTTACGTACAACTGTACAGTTTGTGATTAAAGTGAACCGGCGACTGAGAACAAGTCGTGATGTGCTTGGTTATCGGCCGATCGTTTACGTTACCACTGTACAGTTTGTGATTAAAGTGAACCGGCGACTGAGAACAAGTCGTGATGTGCTTGGTTATCGGCCGATCGTTTACGTACAACTGTACAGTTTGTGATTAAAGTGAACCGGCGACTGAGAACAAGTCGTGATGTGCTTGGTTATCGGCCGATCGTTTACGTACAACTGTACAGTTTGTGATTAAAGTGAACCGGCGACTGAGAACAAGTCGTGATGTGCTTGGTTATCGGCCGATCGTTTACGTACAACTGTACAGTTTGTGATTAAAGTGAACCGGCGACTGAGAACAAGTCGTGATGTGCTTGGTTATCGGCCGATCGTTTACGTTAGGACCTGGGTCTTTCTTGCACGTGATACAAGCAAACTGAGTGATACGTTTATGAAGAGAGTTTTACAAGAGACTGTTATTTTTAATAGTGTGGTTAACAGACGAACATTAAACATTGTCTGTCCTGTTTGTGATGAACTTAATTGCTTAAGAGACACTAGACTTTTGTGCATGTGTGGCTCAAGCTGCTGCAAACCAATGGAAGTGATCTCTACCAATGAAACTGCTTGTAACATATCCTGAAGTGATCATTTAGAAGTGATCACAGTGTATAGCTTAATGACATTAGTTTGCCACTGAGAGCGACACACAAGAAAATTCTGTCCTTTTTTTTGTCATTTCTCAAATATGGAAAAGGATAGTTTGTTGACTGACTTTGACTATTTGTTCCTGAAAAACTTGGTCCTGACAAACATTGCAAAACTGCAGCAACAGTTTGTTGGTGTAAAAAACAAACAGAGAAATGCTGGCACAGTTGGTGCATATGTAGTGCACATTTCTCTCGGAAACATTTTCAACAAACGTGCAGTTTGCAAAGAACACAACTTTAAAAAAATAGTTTTATGTATTGTCACAATGCAAAGTGTTAACTATTTATTGGCACAGTTGATCACATCAGCTGAATGTATATATACAATTTGTAGGTTTAGTAAACAGATAAAAGGGTACAAAACAACAGTGGGCAGGAAGACTCTATAGTTCTTAACATATAAATGGCATTATGGTGATTACAACATCCTAAAATGGCAAACGGTGACTCTCTAAGTCTTAGCTTTTGGTCCACTTAATATGCCAATATTTTTAACTGAATCCAGTTGACGTTTTACTCATTGACTGGCATGATGTGCATTGTGTATTATGGCGCTTTGATGTGTTAGCCTAGCTAACTGATCAAAGCTTAGTTATTCACCCAATTATTTATCATTGTAAATTTTGTACATATTTTGAGCTTCTGTACATATATGAATTTTTTTTTAATGGGGCCGGGCGAAATGAACTGGGTAGTGAGACCGTGATCACTGCTACATGTGTGTTTTGAATGCTTTTACAAGACTGAACCTGTGTGTGGGACCTGGGGAGCATTTTTATTTGCTTGTTGTACAATGATGTGTACATTGTTTTCTTAGGGGTGGGGTGGTCACTGTGTGTGAATTTTTTGCCTTAATTTATTTCAAATGTTGTCTTTGTTGATGTTTTGACCCAATGGGCACTAGCGCCAGTTTTGTATGTCGTTAGTATTTATGCAAGCCTTCAATCTGTATAGTGTATACATGTAGATAACTGAAAATATTGGCTTCCTTCTGTAGTTGTTTACTCTGTCAATTTTCCCCTGATGTACTCGCCTGCAACTCAACATCTTCCCCATTAAAATATTGGCTAGGGATTTTGGAAGCAATCCTTTTGCTGAGAAATCGTAAAACCATCATAGGTTGTGACGTCACTACAGCAGACGCCATAGTGATGTCCTACCTTATGATGGTTTTACAATTTGGTAGGCTAAGATTGCTTCCAAAATGTGGGCCCAGTTTACTGCATGATAATAAATTGAAAGTTGAAATTAATATTATGGGTTATAGGTTAAAAATAAGTTCCCAGTGTTATGATTGGTTCAAATAGACCTGTATTGGCTTTGATAAAATATTATAACTTTAAACCCATCTAATGTATTCTACGGTTTGTTTGTCATCCGTCCATAAGACTTGGCTTTCTTGAAGATGCTGTTGATACCAAATCTGCATTCGGTGGACATGAATGCTTCTTAACATTACAAAACACCTGTAACGTAGGTTTTGCACTCAACTTTAAATAAATGTGACAGGACTGGCAACTAAAGAAACTAAAAGTTAAATATTAAACTCCAAATTATGCTATGCAGGGCTTGAACTTAACGACTGCATCAATGGCAATTGCAGACATTGAAATAGAAATAGCTGCCATCAGTAAAATTCCTCAAACACAGCTATTATTTAACATTTGTAAATTTGAAATATGTCTACATGCAACAAAATAATCTTTCAGTCTCTTCACCATCGGCAATTATAAAAATAGTTGCCACGGGTGACAAATTCTTAAGTTCAAGTCCTGCTATGGGTGGTTGTGTGTCCACTATGTCTGTTTCCTTAAAATTATTAATGTTTTATAAACAGATGATCTTATCAGTCATCAAATTTGATCATACGACTTTCCAGCATTTGAAATAAGCACTTGTCTGTCCTGACAAGTGAAAATCTGCTCAAACAAGCAAAATGTACCTGGGTGATTGTCCAGTAGGCTAGTAAAAATTTATGATGCAGTTTCATTTTGAACAATCAAAAACATTGTCCTTACATGTGAATAAAATAAACAACTTATTTGGACAAGTGAAAATATTGGTGGACAGTTAATTTCTAGATGTGGTTGTCTGATGGACTAGTGAAACATTCTGGTTATTTTTACGACTTGGTCATCACAGCAACATTCTTGAAAAGAAACAATTTGTTGAACCATTTTGGCCAAGATATTTTAAAACTGATTTTCTATGGGAATCACTAGTGGGAATGTATGAGAGTCCTAAGGTTTACAATAGATGTGTTGAACCATAATATTTTAATTTTAACTTGACATCACCTTTTGATGTTGGCCACGATACTTTCACAAATGAATGTTGTGGTTGCCTCATCAGTGGCCATCTGTAGAACTAGTAGGTGATGTCTAGTGCTAGTTGAGCTGGAAGTTAGGTGTATATGGCCATCATCTGCTTTCATCATCAACTCTTTGTTCTAATTGAGATGGAAGTTCAGGTGTATATGGCCATCATCTGCTTTCATCATCAACTCTTTGTTCTTGTTGAGATGGAAGTTCAGGTGTATATGGCCATCATCTGCTTTCATCATCAACTCTTTGTTCTAGTTGAGATGGAAGTTCAGGTGTATATGGCCATCATCTGCTTTCATCATCAACTCTTTGTTCTAGTTGAGATGGAAGTTCAGGTGTATATGGCCATCATCTGCTTTCGTCATCAACTCTTTTGTTCTAGTTGAGATGGAAGTTTATGGTTATTCTCAGCTTTCATCGTCAACTCTTTGTTCTAGTTGAGATGGAAGTTTATGGTTATTCTCAGCTTTCATCATCAACTCTTTGTTCTAGTTGAGATGGAAGTTCAGGTGTACATGGCCATCATCTGCTTTCATCGTCAACTCTTTTGTTTCAGGCATCACATGTACATGGGTATTGTATTGACAAACCAACAGATGTAGGACAGCTGCTCACTACACATTGGCTCACCAAGGAAACATAAACATGGACATTTGCTCATTAAGGAAACACAAACAGCTCTCTATTTTTTGGTTTTATTTAGGGAGGGCATATAAATGGCTGACCAAGCAGATATGTGCAATGAGTTGTTTATATATATATTTTGTCATTAACAAGATCATGGCAGATCTTGTACCACAAGAAGTCGTGTGATACTGTGATGAAGAGTGGAAAGTTACAGAATTATAATTATTAGTCCGACAAGGTTTTTGTCATTCTTGGCCTAGTGTTAGAAAATATGTCTTGTCATAAAATAAGCTATCCCTTCCAGTTTATTTTATTGGGGGGATGGGGGTTGAAGGGTTCTTGGTTATATTCACTAAAGCATATGCTACCGGGTAGTACCATGGCCATATATCAGTCATGTGCTGTCCAGGGTGGGTTAATGGTCAGTGGGAGAGGTCTAGTAGCCTCATCTCTCCTCACAGAAACGGGGGTGCAGTCAGCTGTGGGATTTCAACCCAACACGTTCCAGTTCAAGGCCAATGGCTTAAATCACTGTTACCAGACTGGTATCTTTCAATTATCAGCAACATACTTCTATACCAGTTAAGATATATCAGGTAAGTTTTGTCCTTGCAGATTACAGCAATTGTCAAACTTTAGGTCATTGAATTAACAAATGACATAACACTTGTACATTTTTAGGTGATATTGGGGAATGTTTTATTCCAGTGCGAGTTCCAACCAAGAACCAGGTTTCACCCACTTCACGTTATGATTGTGGTTGTTTCGCCCGAGTGCATTTTGATTATGGGAGACTATTACCCAGCAGGCACGGTGGGTTCCATGTTCTCAGGCTCAGGTGATACAGAGTTCGCTCAACTGATGGCGTGGATCATGGCCCTGTAGAGTAGTCCCACGCAGAATGGGAAATGCTGCCACTCGACTATTTATCTCATTAACATCATCTCTTTAGGTTTGTGATTTCCTTCTCTTTGTTAAATATTTATGACATGTTTGTAAAACTATGTATGTTAAAACACAATTGGTCATGACTGTTCTGAAAGAAGGTATAGATGTCTCGGTAAAACTGGATGTACATGAGCACTTGTCCTGGTGAGCGAGTCTGGCGAGCAGCTGTCTGCACCCTGCTGGTACATGGCTGAAAACTGTTTTCACGTGTTTGTGCAGAAATGATAACAATTAAATATTTCAAGAAAAATATGATTGTTCGACTTGTAATTACTGCTGGTGGGTGGCTGAAACATTTCAAGCATGGATTGCAGAACTGCATCAGCTAGTCTATTCTACAAGAACCTTTTGTTTGCTGAACAGTATTAATAATTTGATTAATATTGCACACAATATACTTGACTTTTCAGGAGTGATCTCGAACACTTGTCTCGAGCATGCAACATTTATGTTGGATTAATTAATGTTTTCACCTCTGATGCACTTGAAGAACTAATTTAAAAACTGTTAGCAGAAGTTTTTCCTACTACGCCAACGAGCATGGCATTTGATAGTCCAGGGCCTCGTGCATTATTGTGATCATCAGGCATGCAACTTGGCTCCGTCACTTGGGTTATAGGTTCAAATCACCTCAGTGGAACCATTCTCTGATTGGGTTTTTCCTGCCTTAACCAGTGCACCATGACTGTTGTGGGAAAGTGCATTTAAAACATCCCTTGAATGAAAAAATATACCAGATTTCCTCTCTAGGACTCAGAATTACCCAATGTTTGATTTATCATCGACTTTTGGATGTCAATGTGCTTTAGAGGAAAGAAAGGTTTTATTTAATGACGCACTCAACACATTTTATTTATGGTTATATGGGGTCAGACATATGGTTAAAGACCATACAGATATTTAGAGAGGAAACCTGCTTTCGCCATGAGCTACTCTTTGATTAGCAGCAAGGAATCCTTTTCACCATCCCACAGAAAGGGTAGTACATACCATGGCCTTTGATATACCAGTCGTAGTGCACTGGCTGGAATGAGAAATAGTGCAATGGGGCCACTATAATTATCATTTTGAATCCTATATGCTTGATGGTAACAAATTCAGATCTAAAAACCCCAAAGACCTGCAATTCAATGTATGTATGATTGCCATATTTTCTCTGGAGGGGAGGGTGGGGCAATGTGCATTTTATTGTGATGTAATAGATGATAGAACTTGGCTGGAACTTTGTAGCGGAATGGAGATAATATCGTTTATTGATTGGTTTATTTTTTTTTTTTTTTTTTTTTTTTTTTTTTTTTTTTTTTTTTTTTTTTTTTTTTTTTCTTCAAACGACGTCATGTTATGGTATTTTTTTACATAAATGACAAAATTTTCATCCGGTGCGCATTGACTGATCTTCGTAGTAGAAACAATGAAAATCATGTACGAGCCTGTGGACATATGCACCTGTGGACGAAATGTGTACGGTAATACAGCAATTGCAATGTAGAAATGGAGTTTAGTTACTAGCTTTATTTTCTAAATACATGTAGTATGTCATTGTCAGAATTATAGGTGTAATTGAAGAGCAATTTGAATAACAACATATCAATAAAGTATTCAAGTACTATAATGGACACAGACGGACAGTAACAAGTTGATGGTGCCACTAAAATTTAGTTTGGTTTCATATACCAGTTGTTTACCACAAAACAAAAATAATTAACCATTTCAATGGCTAAGAAATAACATTTTAGATTTATTGGTTTAAATGTTGTAATCGAGTGGACGAATTGTACGGTGGACAAATTGTCCAAGGTAGGTGGATGAACCATCTGGAAAACGGGTCTATACTGGCAAGCAAAGTTTCAGAGGGTGTCTAGTCATGGTCCCCCAGAAAACACATAAAACAAATACAATATGTTAGGAGCAAGGGGAGAGCTTCAGACCCCAACATGGCATTTGTCCAAGTTCATAACAGAATATACTGAAAGGAAGACTTAACTGGATCAACATGCTGCTAGCACATACAAAGATTTTCTCTCCAATTCAAGTTTGTTTTGTTTAATGACACCACTAGAGCACATTAATTAATCATTGGCTATTGGATGTCAAACCTGATAATTCTGACTCGTCAGCAGCAGAGGATCGTTTATATGCATTTTCTCACAGATAGGAAAACACATACCTCGGTCTTTGTGGTGCACTAGATGGAACAAGACAAACCCCATCAGATGAATGGATCCACTGAGGTGGTTCGAACCTTTGACGCAACCACCTCAGGCAAGCGTTCAACCGACCGAGTTAAATCTTGCCGCCCCCTCCAATTGAAGATCAAATCTAAATATTTTAATAACTTCTCTAACTACTGAGGTACTCACCGATTTATTTACAGGCATTTCTTTAGACAGGAAATGACAACAATACACTGATTTACAACAGATATTTTGATTGCCCATTATTTACACAATGACATTTATATATGGGTGTGATTTTTCAAACACTGTCAAGGATGTTTCCAGTACAGCATCTCTTCAGCAGAGCTTATATTTGTTAAGTATGAACAAGTGATAATATTGTGTAAATCTTGAATTACTGACAATCTTTAAATTACATCAGTTAACAGCCATTGCATTTATAACGCATGAAAAAAAAAGAAGAGAAGTTTATCACATTAGTTAAATATCCTTTTCAGATCACATACTGAAACCGTGTACGTGTTAATAATGAAAAAACTAAAATTCTTTCTGTTAACCATTATTTATAGTATATTTCAATTTTAAAAGTCTAGATAAATTTGGTTTTGTACAGTAGGCAAGAAATTCTGTTGATGCATCTTTCGTGAACACGAAGGGACATAGCCTAATGGTAAAGTGCTTTGTTGTTGCGTGATCATTATAGGATTCATCCATCTGTGGACCCAATGGGCTATTTCTCATTACAGCCAGTGCACCACAACTGGTATACTAAAGGCGGTGGTATGTGCTATCCTGTCTGGGATGGTGCATATAAAAGATCCCTTGCTACTAATGGAAAATTGTAGCGACTTTCCTCTTAAGAATATATATCAAAATTACCAAATGTTTGACATCGAAAAGCCGATGATTGATAAATCAATGTGCTCTAGTGGTATCATTAAACAAAACAAACTTAACTTTTAACTTTCGTGAGCACAGACTTGCCAGAATGCTGGAACTGCAATTTATAAATATGGCATTAAATGGGAGATAATTAAAACTGCACTATTCTTCTGTGTCTACACAGATGCCCAGTGTATTAGTAATGTGACATGTGATAATTGTACATTAATACTACATCTGTTATATACACCAGTGTGCAAGTGAAAGTTACCAATTCAAACTATGGAAGGTGCAGGAACCAATTTAAACAGATTTGCAAACACTTGTCTTTTTCAAAGTTACAGAACTAATCATCACAAATTCAATTCCACACTTTGGACAACTAAGCATAAAAGTAGTTTTTATTGTAAGTTTGAAATATTTAAATACATGCATAACGATATGAATAGGATATTTCAAAGATAAAACATGCATGTACGAAACTATGAATTTGATTTTGGAACTGTAAAATAAAAACATTGTCATATATATCTGCTCGTCTTGTAGTTCAGACAACTTTTTAATACAGGGACTAAAATCTTAATTTTGTCCGTCTCAATTTAAAAAGAAAGAACTAAAACTAAATTATTTTTATCTTACCTGTTTTACTGTAGTTTAAACAAGTGTACGTCCATACATAACTCAGGTTTAAACGGTACTGGCTGTTGTTGCTATCATTCAGTATTTGACAACTACAGTAAAACTTGCAACTCAATTAAGCTATAACAAAGGTTTCTTTTTAAATACTGTGCTTGACAAAAATACAAAGGTAAAATGATAATACTAGTGCAAATCCCACACATGCATGTTTCATTGTTAACTTGCTAGACTATTCTAACAAATATACATGTTTCCAAGTTCTTAATTTCCTTTTTTTTTTTCAAATCTCAAATAATTGCATAAAATAAATGACAGTACAAGTAAGAAGAGGTAACGACCATGGTAAAATGGCATGTGTAATACCAGTTTATGTTGACTGCCAACTGAAGAGTATATAAATTTAAAATAAGCATTACCAATTATGAGGCACGTCTGGGGGGGGGGGGGGATAATGTTTTATAACGATTAAAACAGATTTTTAAAAATGGCAGTGACTTATATGTTGCACCGGCCTCGGTGGCGTCGTGGCAGGCCATCGGTCTACAGGCTGGTAGGTACTGGGTTCTGATCCCAGTCGAGGCATGGGATTTTTAATCCAGATACCGACTCCAAACCCTGAGTGAGTGCTCCGCAAGGCTCAATGGGTAGGTGTAAACCACTTGCACCGACCAGTGATCCATAACTGGTTCAACAAAGGCCATGGTTTGTGCTATCCTGCCTGTGGGAAGCGCAAATAAAAGATCCCTTGCTGCCTGTCGTAAAAGAGTAGCCTATGTGGCGACAGCGGGTTTCCTCTAAAAACAGTGTCAGAATGACCATATGTTTGACGTCCAATAGCCGATGATAAGATAAAAAATCAATGTGCTCTAGCGGCGTCGTTAAATAAAACAAACTTTACTTTTTTATATGTTGCATCAAAATGCTTATTAAAACTACAGGTGTTTTTGTTTTGTATTAATATACTTACATGGTTGCACCTTTTAGAGATAAAACAAATTCCTTTACACAGTATAATATCACTATAACCTTTTATATTTTACATTATGGTATGATAAATACATCAATATCTTATATTGTTTTAAAAACACACAAAGATAATACCGGAAAATGCCCACAATCACCAAGGACAATGCTATTCATGGTGCAGCACAATCAAAGGCTATATATCTTCCACGGTTTCACCTTCATTAAAATGTTTTTATAAGATGTTTTATTTCTAATTCCATGCTAATTCATACACTTACACATGAATTCTTTTGTATTTTTCACCTTCATTAAAACGTTTTTATAAGATGGTTTATTTCTAATTCCATGCTAATTCATACACTTTTACACATGAATTTTCTTGTATTTTTCACCTTCATTAAAACATTTTTATAAGATATTTTATTTCTAATTCCATGCTAATTCATACACGTACACATGAATTCTCTTGTATTTTTCGGTCAATTTACATGTGATTTTATTTATTTATTTTTTATAGGTCAATTTATTCTTTTGAATTAAAATATTTTTGGATCTACCAAATGAAATTGTACTGAGGGTGTGTAAAAAGGGCTCTCAACCCTGGCTATTAACCACAGCAATCGGCAATGCTGTGGAAATCGCTGCAGTGTTTTCAAATTCTCACAGCTTTATTTTGACGTGGAGCTTTCATTTTTCTGTCACTTTTCTTAGTAAATAATTTATTTTGTTATACCAGCTCCTCCTCTACACATTAACCACAAAACTGCCATGTAAAAAGCTGGGAACACTTCTTTTTCCACAGACTAGTTTTTGTTATACTAACTCCTCCTCTACACATTAACCACAAAACTGCCATGTAAAAAGCTGGGAACACTTCTTTTTCCACAGACTAGTTTTTGTTATGGCCATGTTCTTACTTGCCAGGCTTGGACTCTCAGTATCAAACTGATTCAGAAGACGTGAGCATTACACCGAGGTGATGGATTGAGACAAGGTTTAGAAGAGATTGTTGCCGATTCCAAGGGGGAAGAGATAGTTTCTCTTGAGGTCGGCCGTGGAGAGGCGGTTGTAGCAGACGTTGTCCTTCTGGTTGAAGTGGAAGTGAGTCTTGTTGAACGACGCTGTTGTCGTCAACACTTCACCCTGCTCGTCTTTATACGCGGCTATAAAGTTTGTGGAAAATTCCTCGTGCCGTATTTCCAGCGTTTCTTCCACCCACGTAATTTTTATATCTGACAAAAGCCTTGTTTGTCGTGGCGTTTTCACCTCCTTCATTCGGCGTTTTGTCTTGTCCATTATTTTTGAAAACTTTTCACCATCTGCAGTTTTTGTTGGGGTCACCAGTGTCAATTTGAAGCCTGTACCTTTGTTCCGGATCATCAACAACATGATCTGGAAGAGTCTTTCCGAGTCTATTTTGGGCGTGACTATGAAGACGGCTGCACCGACCCCACACCAGTCGTCGATCAGACTCTTCCACACCCGCATGATGTAGTCGTGAGCCATGATTCCTCCACCTTCTGGTATCATGTCCAGCAGATCCTGAACCTGAAACAATGTAGCAAACTGTTAGTTCACACTGTAATACATAAAATAGTACTTTACACTGTATTATACAAAATGTTATTTTACACAGTAATACAATTTTTTATTTTTTTTTACACAGTATGTTATTTTACACTGTAATAGGCAAAATGTTATTTTACACTGTAATAGGCAAAATGTTATTTTACACAATAATACACAAAATGTTATTTTATACAAATACGCAAAATGTTATTTTACACAGTAATACACAAAATTTTATTTTGTACTGTACTACATAAAATATAATTTTACACTATAATACAGTGTTATATTACATAATATACAAAATATTAATTTCACTGTATTACATAAAATGTTACTATTTAGCCTACAATTTATGCATTAAGTATTGCTATTTAGCCTATAATTAATAGTGTGTGTCAATGGTAAATGTATGAATGAATTAATTATCAACATCAATTTAAAAAAATCAAGTTAAATTACAAGACAAAACTATAAATATCACAGGTAAGTATATTAAAACTTGAAGTTACAATCAGCATCTGATACAAACTTCAAAATAAGTTGAGGGTAGAGTCGAAATAATTCCTTTGAATTTTCATAGCCAAATATATTTTTTCTTATCGGTCCAAGATGATTACACTCCACCAAAATGTGTTTAAAATAGCCTTTTGTGTTACACTATAAAACACATGATGAAACAAAACAAGCATATACTGGTAGCTGTATCTCAAATGTCAGCCAGATGTTAATAATGAGGTTTCCTAAACGGATTGGTTCAAATGGTTACTAATCTACTACTAACAAGCGGAACTTGGAGAATCTCAATCTCTAAAACTGGATCCACACATACCAACAACCTTAACAAACTGAGTAATCAATACAAATTCGTTCAACAGACTGAACTGACAGTCAAGATTCAAACATCAATCTTGGGGAAGTGAAATGGATGTTGGCGAGTGGCCTTCAATATTTAAACTATTCATTTGGATTACTGACTGAATGGATCCACTGAGGGGGACTGATCCTATGACAGAAGATGCTTCAGGTGAGTAGTCTACCAAATAGCTGGATATAAAAACATAAATTACTAACTTTCAAATAAATAAATAAGGTACATCCCCATACAATTTGGTCTGTCAGTTATGCAAAACCAATAGCAACATAAATGATGAACCGTTAATGCAAAAGTTGAAATCATTCGTCAGAAATTCTAAAAGACGTGTTGGGTAATTTTATCAGTTTTTGAAAGATAATAATAGATAATTACTGTGGCCCATTAACATTTTCATTTGTATCTGAATTACCATCATTCTGTAAACACTAAAACTACATATCGGTTGTCTGAATACTAAGAAATTTCCCCAAGGCATGGCAGTACAAGGAGATGAATATAGAAAATAACTGGTCACTGTCCAAGATATATCCGATTTTCCTGCAGAGGTTAGAATGGCGAAGGACACGAGGCTTTGCCGAGAAGCTAACACCATTCAACCTCAGCAGGATAAATCCAACATCTCAAGACAGTAACTGGTTTTATATTTATCCTACAATCATTAATAAGGCATACAAAATAAATTAATCACTTTATATCATAACTTTACCGTTTTAATTAGTAGGTCAATGCATATTGGTTGTGTTGTAACCTATAACCACGTCAGGTATGGATCCATAATTTTTTGCAGGGTGGTTCATATGCAACTAATTAAATGAAAAATATTTAAGAGTGCCTATATATTCATTAAAATAAGTGGGAAAAAATGGGCTGTCCTTAGTAGGGGGATCTGGACTGCCTCGCACCTCCCCCCCCCCCCCCCCCCCCTCCGGATCCGCGCCTGTGTAGTTCTTATTCAAATGTTATATTTTATAATACTAAATATTTTGTTATTATTAAACACTGCGTCATTTGTTTACACTATAGGGTCAAAGGACATGTCTTTGCTGATAATAGCTCAAGGTAAAAATTCCATCCCAAAACGCTGAATTTTGCTCAGCGACTGAAAATATAGAAATTTATCATCATATCTTGCCTATATGTGTAGTGATTGCAGGATAAATGTGTTTAACAACACTTCAGCACCTCGATATTTGGTTTCTAACTTATTATTTTGACCCTTGGTCAAAAGAAAAAAACCCTGTTACAATCGCATAGGATACTCTTTCAGATAAAGGGTTCTTTTATATACTTTCCCATAGATAGGCAAGAGGGCAATTGATCCTGCAACCTATAGTACCTTTGAATAAAAGACTCGCTAAACTTGTTCACTATTATAGTTTATACCCACTTCTTCATCTTCACTAGCGTAGAAAACGGGGGGCATATCTCCACCCAAACTTTGTAGTAGCAGCGATGGTTTTTATAATATATTTTTACATGTATAATATATATATATATATATATATGTGTGTGTGTGCACACACACACACACATACATGTCTGTGCACACACACACCTTTCTGGCACCTTCCTACGCCCGTGATCTTTGTCGAGCTGTAAAAAGTAACCGATGCGTCTGACAGGCTTTCGGCACCCTCTCACTTACTAACTCACTATTATTATACACACCTCTTCATCATCTTTGTCGAGCTGTAAGAAGCGAGTGACTGAATTCTCTGATGCATCTGACAGGCTTTCAGCACCCTCGTTGCCCTGCTCCATGAGACAGGAGAAATTCTCGACAAACCATGGCCAGTGATTCTTCCCCGAAACCCTCAGCACCCCAGTGGCCTTGTTGAGCTTGAGGACCACTCCTGGTACGGGTTTCAGCTTGAGGACCTCCTTCTTCTCCCTGTATGAGATGTCCGGGTACACCGACTGGAGGATCCTCAGCCACCAGGGCACGATGTCTTTGTAGGACGACGTGATGACGATCTCCTTCCCTTCGTCAAAGAAGTCAATGTCGTGTCGGGTCGGCGTGCTCCAAATCTGAGCTAGAATCCTTTTCCTGTCTTTCTTGGGGAGCGACATTTTGTTGTTGGAGGGACTGTTGTCTTGTAAATAATTTCTAGACTTCCGGGATGTTCAACAGATTAATTCCAATATAATGAATATTTTTTCACTTTTCAAATTGATTTTACGTCATATTTGACAACCAAGTGTCTTTACAAAAGTCACTGTGTCAAACAGTATGTTTTTAAAACCATTTGTTGTGTAATAATGTTGTAGATATGTGCCCAAAATATCTAACTCGTAATTCCACTCACTTTACCTGTGTTTACCTGTAATGGCGACATATATCGCTTGTATGACTCAGTCATCATGATTGGTCATTGAGTTTGGCTCGACCAATGAAAACAACGTTAATGATCAAAGGCAAAATTTGGTCTTGACAAGGTGACGGTCATTGTTTATTGTGGTTATCAATGTTTTGTGTTAGTGGCTGTTAGGACTGAGCCGTGATAGGTCTTAAGATCTATTCCTGTCAGTGATTCGTTTGATTTTCCTTGTGTTACTGTTAGTCACTCTACGATAATACATTATCATTTGGAATGAAATTGAATGAAGACTTTACAAGCTGCCTTTACAGTGCCACAATTAGTAGACCGAATAATGATGTCTTTATAAAATGTATACTATAGGCGTGTGATTTAACTCAGTCGATTAAGTGCTCGCTTGAGGTGCTTGCGTCGCAGGATCGAACCACCTCGGTGGATCCAATCAACTGATTGTTTTTTGTCGTTCCAACCAGTACCCCCCACAACTGGTCAAAGGCTGTGGTATGTGGTTTCCTGTTTATCGGAACGCGCGCATAAAAGATCTCTTGCTGTATTTAAACATGTATCGTGTTTCCTCTGATGACCACGCGTCAGAACTACCAAATGTTTGACATCCAATAGCCGATGATTAATTAATGTGATCTGGTGGTGCCGTTAAACAAAACTAACTTTCTATAAAATTTATGTTTCATATTTTGGATTCATGTTTTATTATTTGGATATTTTATAGCTTTTTTTCCTTTTTTTTTTTTTTTTGGTCAATGAAAATAGAAAAATAAATAAATATACAACACCTAATGTGCATCAGGCGCATGTGTACAGGGGGAGGTGATCTCAAAGCAAATTTGTTTTTGTCAATGGCGAGCATGACCCGACTCCCCCCCCCCCCCCCCCCCAAAAAAAAAACCCCTTGACTTCGGTGTGTGTTAGGCAGTGACCTAGGTGTGCAGGTGTGCGACCTTGGTGTGAGTCTGACCTTGGTGTGCAGGTGTGTGACAGACTTCTGTCCTGGTTGACCTTGGTGTTGGGATGCAGTAATCATCGGCTATTTGATGTCAAACATACTTTTGACAGTTTTAGAGAGGAATCCCGCTACACTTTCCCATTAGTATCAAGGGATCGTTTATATACAGACAGGTTAGCACGTACGGTCCCTCTAACTAGGTCAGGGACACGGGCGGGTGTTGTTCAAGTCGGTCACGCACCTGAACATCAATGATACCAAGGTCACTGACTCCCAACACCAAGGTCAACCAGGCCAGAAGTCTGTCACACACCTGCACACCAAGATCAGGCTCACACCAAGGTTGCACTTGCACACCTGCACACCAAGGTCGGTGCCTAACACACACCAAGGTCAAGGTCGCGGAAAAGTAGATCATGTGGCGATACAGGCCTCCCTAAAAGTGCGCCTACAAATCCTGACAATATAATGAAACATATTTTTACAAATCTTTTTTTTTTCTTTTTTTTTTAAACCCAGATTGAGAAAAGACAACTTTTAACTGACAGTTATAACATACCTCTCTCCTTTGACATCATCGTTTTGATGAGAAACCATAAAGGTATTTAAATTAAATCGATATATTTCTAAGAGTGATGTTATAAAGAACGTATTTACACCGAAGAACATTCGTTTTCGACTAAACTCTGCAAGAACCTAATTTTACTGTACAGTTATAGCGAGTGATGTTACAACGAGAGTCAGGTGTAATTAAACGCACAAAAACCGACAATTTACAACCTTGACGAGATCTGTTTATTTACAACATTATTCAGTTACCAGGTGAACAAGATACAAAGACAGCACCGCGGTGCTACCTCACAAAACAGCTTACAGCACAAAGGGATTGTTCCTCAGTTTATGTTTGTAATGTACGCCAAAGTAATAGCATGCATCACGCACTGTGCAGATAATTACTTTCCATTTACTTAGTTCCAGAAACGCTAACAGGATAGCGGACCGAAATGAGGAGCACGTCTAAAGATGAATGGTCATGCGCTGCGTAAAAATGACAGTAAATCTTACAGGTTACTGGAAATCCGAATTTTGACATGGTATAAAATTAGAAATAATATCAGTGATGGTCTTTCTCATTCTGAGTACAGTTTCTGGCTGTTGTCAGAGTTTGTGCTTAGAACGAGCGTGCTTGAATATTAACTTGATGTAAGTCTGAACAACAAAACCACATGGTCAAAGCCATACCTCTGCACAATGCAGAGTCAAATGGGAATTTAGAAAAATAGCTGTTGATTCCATGAATCTCTATCTAATGCCTCATTTATATGAGTATAGCCACTCCCGAGGAAATTCTTTTTTGGAGGGTTTTTTTTTATCTTTGAAGCGCCATAAAGAAGACTACTACTCCCAAACTAGTTTACTGAATCAAAACTAGCACCGGACAAAATTCATTTGAATAAGTACAGCTGTGATGACATACACTCATGAATCACTATCAAAACAGTAGTGATATCAGATGTTCGCGAAAGATGAGCAGATTCTTCCCCACCGGTGGCATCCGACACTAGTAGGCCTACTGACATCACAGTCGTCAAGTCTGCCACTTCATCTAAAACGATGAGATGAAAAGGTATACGTAGGCAGGGGTCAGCTCTATGTTCCCTCAGCTCCATGTTCCCTCAGCTCCATGTTCCCTCAGCTCTATGTTCCTTCAACTCTATGTTCCCTCGGCTCCATGTTCCCTCAACTCCATGTTCCCTCGGGAAGGAAGGAAATGTTTTATTTAACGACGCACTCAACACATTTGATTTATTTACGGTTATATGGCATAGGACATATGGTTAACGACCACACATATATTAAGAGAGGAAACCCGCTGTTGCCACTTCATGGCCTACTCTTTTCGATTAGCAGCAAGGGATCTTTTATATGCATTATCTCACAGACAGTATAGCACATACCACGGCCTTTGTTACATCAATTGTGGAGCACTGGCTGAAACGAGAAATAGCCCAATGTTCCCTCAGATGAATGCTTTAAAGTTAGGGTTAGGTTAGTGCCCGTAGGCACGACTATAAAATATAGAATAGCATCGACCAGCCACCATCTGGTCAGTGAAGTATTTACTAGATATAGCCTCCCGATGTCTGTCATAAAGCCATGAGAACGTTAATTCCCGACACATTTGTGGACATGTACATATAAGATATAATACATCAGTCATGGAAATTGGTTTTAGGAACTTAAAGTTAAAGTTCGTTTTGTTTAACACATTGATTTACTAATCATCGGCGACTGGATGTCAAACATTTGGTAATTTTGACATATAGACTTAGAGAGGAAACCCGCTACATTTCCCCATTTATAGCAAGGGATCTTTGATATGCACAATCACATAGACAGGGTAGTACATACCACGGACTTTGATATACCAGTCGTGGTGCACTGGCTTGAACAAGAAATTGTCCAATGGGCCCACCGACGGGGATTGATCCCAAACTGACCGCGCATCAAGCGATTGATTTACTGGGCTACGTCCCGCCCCATTTAGCAACTTAATGCACGCCATGAAAAAGAAGAAATATTGCACTGAGTAACGACTGAAATGAGAAGAGTTTATAACTGGGAGGATGGAGAATAAAATAAAACAAAACGTATTGAATTTTTTACCTATCGATTGTAACAGACGTTCAAACACACAGACGGGAATAACGAAAATATTTTTAACAAATTATTTTATCTTTGTTTAGGAAAAAAAGATACACAGATGTTGTAAGGGGAATATAATGGTGAGATATCGTAAAACACAGCCTAAATCTGAACGACAAAACCGTATTCCGATATGAAAATCGTATCTCTGCACAAAGCCGAGTGGAAAGGATGTTAGGCAAAGTCGTAATTGCTTCCATGACCCACTATCAGGTGTTCGTCCTTAAGAGGACCGCCACTCCCCAAGGAGATGTTATAAAAGCCTACCCGAGAGCCCTCCGGCCAGTGAATTGTTATATATGTACCGGCAGCGGTGCGGTAAATAACATGCTCATGTACCACGAAGGTTTCGAGCATGTCCGCCCCAGGGTTCGATCTCTGGGAAGCCAGGGTAGAAGTGTACCGGCAGCACGTATTTGTTTTGTCGTGTGATGGTCTGAATCTGTCTGTAAGATGTAAAGCAGATGGCTGAAGGCTTTTAGTGAAATTAAAGGTTTATGAAATGATAATGTTAACTCTGGTCGGTCGATACACACGGAAACAAAGTAGGTCTATGGATTTTGTAGACGACACTCACATTGGTTATTGTCATGCTTCTGGACCCTGAGCAAGGATATAAATCTTGTACAGTAACATTGGGTAAACCAACCACCTGAATATGTATTAAAACGGGGGCCTGTTCAGGGGTATAGAGTAGTCTCGACGTAAGGGTAAGGGTGCCAATATGAACATAGTGTCGTCTTTAAGACAGGTGGCCGTTAAACACAGTTGGACGCTTAAGTAGGTTTGTCTGTAGTTGTTTGATCAGTGAGATCATAAATCAAACGCTAGTGACTAGATGCAAGTTCGTTAGTTAATTGAACATTTGTTTGCATTATTTTCCACGTTTTCGTTCAGCTGCTTAACAATAACTTCATTTCATTAACAGGCCTAATGTACTTTTGATTAATAGTACTAATGTACTCTGGGTACGGTACCATTTCTATTTTGGCAACTAAGCATTCAAAACGATGGGCAGAGCAATGAGTAAAAATAACAGGAGAAAATTATTGAAACATATAATGGTGAACTTTGTCCTCAGTATTACAGCTGTAATCTTGAGTGTGTGTGGTGTGTGTGTGTGTGTGTGTGTGTGTGAGAGAGAGAGAGAGGGGGCAGTGATAGAGTGTGTTTGTGTGTGTGTGTGTGTGTGTGTGAGAGAGAGGGAGAGAGAGAGAGAGAGAGAGAGAGAGAGAGAGAGAGAGAGAGAGAGAGAGAGAGAGAATGTTGTATCGTGTTTTTAATGTTACAAACTTAATTTAATAGTGAAAAATATTTTAAATGCTATGATAATAAATACATTTAATTGATATTTGGTATTATTTTACCACGTTTTGTCTTGGAATTATTTTACTACGTTTCCCTAAAGAAACCATACCACCACCACCAGACCCCGGAGAAACCACTTCCCAACCACCCCCATCCCCACCCCACCCCCACCCCACCCCCACCCCACCCCCGAATCAATGTTAGCTACTCGGCCCTGTTCATCATTTCGAAGCATGTAGACGGACTGTCACAACCATCATCGGAAGCACTATCAATATTAACATATGTAGGCATACGTAAAAATAATCTTACAATTAGGTTATTAAAAGTAACAAACAGTATCTCCAACTAACTATTATGCATGTGTACCATATCTGTTTATGACTCCCCCACCCCTCCCGCCACTACAGCTTCAAAGGATGTGAAAACACAACACACATGGCATTCTCTATCTCTGTATATATTTTTTCTTGAGTAGAACCTGGAGAAATCAATGTAAGTATTATGTTCACATTACTCTTTTAATCAGCCAGCGGTTGTAATTAGAGTGAAGCACAGATGAGAAAATGGGAGCCAGCAGGAGTCATAGAAAAGATGATAATATCCTCATTAGTTGATGTCTGGCTAAAATGGTTAAGAGCATTTTGATTCTTCTCATATTCTAATTGCTTTCTGTACCACCACAGAAAGCCTTGTTAAGGCGAATCTTCCGTTTCCGTGACACGCGGGTAAGTGATAGGCCTACAGAGCTTTTAAATCTATGTCCATCACGACATTAGACACTATCTTGGACATTCGAGGGAAAGTGCACATAAAACATACCTTACTGAAAATCCGGACTCCGTGGCGTTGACTTTATAAGTATTAGGTGCTGGAGTCGCATTCCAGATTATAGGGCCTACTGTATTCTTGCTTATATCCAGTAATACTCAGAATGAGTTTTGAAGACTGTCTACACGGGGTAAACCCTAACAAGTCAAGTTTGACTTGGAATTTATTATTATTAACCATGACTACCATCCTCGGTGGCGCAGTGGTTAAGCCATCGGACTACAGGCTGGCAGATACAGGTTCGCAGCCCGGTACCAGGCTACCAGTTCCAACCCAGAGCGAGTTCTTAAGGGCACATTTGGTAGGTGTAAGGCCACTACACCCTCGTCTCTCTCACTAACCACTAACCAACTAACAACTAACCTACTGTCCTGAACAGACAGTCCAGATAGCTGAGGTGTGTGCCCAGGACAGCGTGCTTGAACCTTAATTGGATATAAGCACGAAAAGAAGTTGAAATGAAATAAACATGACTTGCTAGGTTTTACAATAACTAGTGTCGAGAGCATTCTTGAATCATAAATGGTCATAAACAAGACCATAAGTGAAAATAATAGGCAAGTTCTTTATGGTATCAGCGTGATTCATCTTTAACACTACTCAAGTGACAGTTGTTATGAACCGTCAGTGTTCTTAATTGAATATATAAGTTACAAACTTAGAATAATTATATATTCATATATATTGCTGCGTCGGTGTTGCCCTTAAATCTGCATGACAGAACCGTTATATCCGCGATCAAGTCGAGTTAAATGGGTATTTTGTAAAATAGTGGATGATTCCATGAATCTCTATCTAGTGCCTCGTCTCTCACGAATAGACCCTTTACTGGACAATTATATCCTTCTTACTAGTTTCAGACTAGTTTACTAAGTCAAAACTAGCACAGGACAGAGCTTAATGGAATAAACAATATACAGCTGTGATTACATGCACTCGTGAATCACTGTCAAAAGTGTCCCACTCTGCATCGGGTAGATATGTGAGAAAATCGCACCCAACTCCTGTTCAGTTCTGTTTTAAAACGTTGGTTTAATTTGTGCATGTAGTTGTTTATTTTTGCACATTTCAGTTACTGCTTCGATTATCATGACAACGTATCAAGTAAAATAATATCGTGTGTATCTTTTTGACACTGACAGCTTCTGCTTTTGTTACATATTATCCAGTTCAAACAAGATTTCATTTGTTACACTTTCACCCTAACATTTTTCAAACTACTTGCATCTTGTGTTAACAAATTAATCAAGTTGAAATTAGCATATTTGTCACAACGATTTTCTCATTAGTACTTATTGTCATGTTGGCTAATTATGCACCACAGCGTATTGTTCCGCCAATTAAGTTGTTTATCAGCGTGACAGACGCCAGTGATTTCTGCTGTGAGTGAAGTCTGCCCGTTATGATTCGACCAGTGTCATCTGCTTTTTGGAAACGTCCATTGTTAGCTCGGTCAGATCGAACTGTGATTCATAGTGTACAAAAATCTCATGAAACGTTCAGCAATTATAATTATAACATCAAAGTACAGACTATACTGATTTTGTGATTCGATAATAAATCAGTGTCATCTCTGCTTGCTTTTCATGAATCTAATCTACGGAGCAGTCCACTAAGACGATCTTCCACCCCTGCGGATTATTCCATTAATTATATATCAAAAGCCTACTCCAGGTTTCCATGCCATATCCTTCAGCTGGTGTAAAAACATACCTTTATAATCGGTTCAAAATGGAGAGACACCAAAGTTCATTGCCAGTTGGAAGACAGGTATGATTATATACAATTTGAAATTGAAAATACATGTATTTATTGTTTTAATTAATTTAAATATTTTTATTTTGAACAAGCGCATTTTTACAGATTTTAAGATACAAATGATTTTCTGAAGTGAGACTTCAGAAGTATTACGCCTCCCTACTATAATAGTAGTTACTTATGCGTTCTTAATGGAATTCATTACTAGGTCTAGTATAATTAGATAGCAAATAACCTTACTATGTGTTTATATTGGCCAATTCGCTTCTCTAAAAGGAAGGGACACTTTTGTAGGTTCTAACTACTTTCTTGAAGGACTCGGTATTTTTTGGGGATGTTCCACAAAAATAAAAGTGGGGAGCACTTCATTGATTCGACTTAAATGTTGTTGTTGATGTTTTTAAGGTGGTTTTATTGTTTTGTGTTGTTTTTGTTTTACTGTTTGTATTAAAAGACACTATTCTGAGCTTGCTACATATAACATATTTCCGACATAGAGCACTTTTAGCAACTAAAATTACATATTAAATACATTCAATATTTCTATATTTCTGGTCGTCCGAATTTTTTAGTAACCCAAATAGGATTTTTAAGAAATAAAATGACGATTTTAAGATGACCCAAAACACATTGAATATACACACACTGTTATTATGAACACCCCCCCCCCCCCCCCAAAAAAAAAAAAAAAACACACCAAAAAACCCAAAACAAAACAAAACAAAAAAACATTTAACATATAATTTTAGTCAGAAATACCATATCAATGTCAGCAAAATTAGAGTAGTCTTTAAAACGTTTATTTTATGTTTAAAAAAACCCCCAACAACATTACATTATATAAACATAATTAATATATATAGGATTGGTAGGAACTTAATCCCTTTGGCTTCCCGATCCAATTATTGTCCAAAGACCATGGTTATTTTATGAGTGATAAAACTTCTTGCTTAAATTATAAATTTCGACGAATCAGATGCGTCCTTGTATAGTAAAATGAATGAATGAATGAATGTTTAACGACACCCCAGCACGAAAAATGCATCGGCTATTTGGTAAAGCAAACAAATAAATTCCAGATTTAAATAAAACAAAAACAAAAAAACACCCCAAAACAAAACAAAAACAAAAAACAAAAAACCACCTAAACCCAACGGAACAAAACAAAACAAAAACCAAATAGACCAAGAAAATGAAAAAAGGTGAAAGTTTGTTTATCGACTAGAGCACATTGATTTATTAATCATCGGCTATTAGACGTCAAACATGGTAATTTAAAAAATATAATCCTATTGAGGAAACCCGCTAAATTTGTTCATTAGTAGTAAGAGATTTTTTATATGCACCATCCCAAAGACCACCTCGGTGGATCCATTCAGCTGATTGTTTTTTTCTCTCGCCCCAACCAGTGCACCACAACTGGACAAAGGCCGTGGTGTGTGCTTTCTTGTCTGTGGGAAAGTGCATATAAAAGATCCCTTGCTGCATTAGAAAAAATGTAGCGGGTTTCCTCTGATGACTACGAGTCATAATTACGAAATGTTTGATATCCAATAGCCGATGATTAATTAATCAATGTGCTCCAATCGTGTCGTTAAGCAAAACAAACTTTCATCCCAAAGGTAGAATAGCACATACCATGGCCTTTTATATATCAGTCGTGATGCACTGGCTGGAACGAGAAATAGCCCAATGGGCCCACCGACGGAGATCGATCCCAAATCGACCGCGCATCAAGCAAGCGCTTTAACACTGGGCTTCGTCCCGCCCCCCCCCCCCCCCCACCAACCCCCAAAAAGAGCATAAAACAACAGAAACATAAACTATTTTTCGATTCTACAATAAAACAATAAAATAAAGACACTAATTATACTGAAATTAATACTCCAAGCAAGAAAGTGTATTAAGTATTTATTTATTTCCATAAAAGTCGCTGTTAACATGTTGGCCTAGTTTGATACAATATTTAGCATTGGAACATCCGTATGAAACTTCTACTGATGAAAAGGGGTCATTTAAAACAGATAGCCTTAGGTTGGAAGGCTATAATCGTCGCGTTAGTTATACCAGGCTTTTGCTCTAGGCCATGTAGATACATAACCTTTAAATTTATACCTTTAATCTCACATAATATCTAACACTGTGCTGAGGAAATCCAGTGTGTTCTTTATAGCCTCGGTATATTCGTGCCTCATAAAACTTCAGTTCCAGATTAACAGTGTTCCTCTCAGTGCACGTGTACAGAGGTTCAAGCACACTGTTCTGGGCAAAAAACTCAGCTGTCTTGACTGTCTGTCCAGGTCAGTGATTTAGTGTACTGGCCGTGATATATATCTGGTAATAAAACAAAACAACGACGACGACGTCTCCCTGTTTGAAGGTGAATATAGTAAAAACGTATTCAGCATTTACGGTATTGTAAATTGTAGGCCATAGGTCAAATATTGCTAAAATAGCAACAAATTCAAAATTGCGACGCCAAAAGTTAAAAGTGAAATTTTATCTTCCTTAAAGTTTGTTTACGGTTTGGCTGTATTCACGGAGAATGAACCAAAGGAAAAAATAAGACAGAAATGTGAAGAAACAAAATCCCGTTGGAAGGAATCAGTAAACCAATTTCCTCGTGGTAAAAATACGTTTGAGGCCAGTCTATGCTTCAAATAAACGAAATTCCACTTACCTTTTAGCGGCGATTTTTTTACTTTTTATCTGTTGCTATATTAGCAATATTTGACCTATGACCTACAATTTTCACTGAATGTGGTAAATATCCATGTAGCAATGAGTGTCCCTATACTTTATCGGTTTTTGTGCTCCACCCGATAGGCCTATATTGCAAAACCTGCATTTGTTCGCTACTCAGATTACACCCTTTTTATCACAGAAAATTATTTTGTATATAATAAACGTTGAAAAAAGTGTACTTTAATTCTTATCTTAATACTTTATTGATATACAGTACTTGTAAATTTAAATAGCTATTCTTAATACTAAGAGCTAAAAAGATATATAAATTAACACACACACACACACACACACACACACACACACACACACACACACACACACAGGGATATGATTTTCTATGTACGTTTTTAAATCGATTATTATTTGGAATATTTTGTCCTTTTTTAACATGTATATTATTTACTGAATATTAGACGCTCGTGCACACGTTATTAGCTAATTAGCACAATGGTCCTGAAGTATTTGAAATGAACCAGCAGGTACCCCATAGCATGGCATTGAAACAAACACTAATTACGGGTATTGATTTCACGCATCTATGACATGCACAGGTGGCAAGCCACTGTGGTCACTGTGAGGAAAAAGTCATTAAGCCATCTATTGCCAAGTCGTCGCTTTTCGGCTGTCGATATATCAATTATTAAAGAAAGCAACGTTATCAACATGACTACATTATCATAAGGCGATTCCAAGGACTTGCGTTCCTAAGATGAACGCCAAAGACATGTAACGGCATCGATAATACTACAATATCAAGTTCCAAGTCAAACCCCCAGCAATATGGCTTTGGTTTTAAATAGTTTAAGCATGCAACAAAGAAGAAATCTGTTTCCCATATATAAAAGAACATCACCTTTTCCAGGGCTAGTAAACACATCGACGATGAAGGTAAGAATTGTAGGGGGGGTTTTCTTGGTAATATTTGTTTTTACCTCATGAGGCAGTACCATATACAGTATTGGAGATAATGGCTGTATACTACCAAATCAAACCCCAGGGATGACAATAGTAACATATATGTGGCTAAAGCTGCTACATGCAACGTTTCAATCAACATGTTGGAAGACGACCACCATTGAGGGACCTGTTATTTGTGTATAATTTGATTTTCTAACACCCGATTCCGGCGCCCTGTATATACACTGTAGATAAAAATACTACAACCCCTCACACTTACAGTATATTGAGAAACAAGAAAATGTGCTTGAGCAGGGACCCCCCGAAACCCACCCCATGTACACATATTTTATAATTCTCAAACATATAGTCTTTGAAGGAAACCCAATAAACTTTTGCATTTGCAATAAAGATTTTTTTATATAGATACATCGATAACAGACATACCACAACCTCTGATATATAGATACATCGATCTTCCTACAGATAACAGACATACCACAACCTCTGATATATAGATACATCGATAACAGACATACCACAACCTCTGATATATAGATACATCGATCTTCCTACAGATAACAGACATACCACAACCTCTGATATATAGATACATCGATCTTCCTACACATAACAGACATACCACAACCTCTGATATATAGATACATCGATCTTCCTACAGATAACAGACATACCACAACCTCTGATATATAGATACATCGATCTTCCTACAGATAACAGACATACCACAACCTCTGATATATAAGTCGTGGAGCCCTGGTTAGGGTGGGGGAATCCAACTAAGACTCCTGTCATCGGAAATGCATATTTCTATTGCATTTCTTCACTTTTCAGATCTAATATTAAAATATACAATTTGTATGAATTCAGAAACCTATTTTCCCTTAAGATGAAGCTGGAAAACACACACACACACACACACACACACACACACACACACACACACTCTCTCTCTCTCTCTCTCTCTCTCTCTCTCTCTCTCTCTCTCTCTCTCTCTCTCTCTCTCTCTCTCATGGGGTCTAGTTCAGTTGGTAGAGCGCTCACCTGAGATGATTGTGTGGTCGAATCGAACCACATCATCAAGGTTTTTCGCCATCCCCACCAGTGCACCATGACTGGTATATCAAAGGTTGTGGATTGTGCTGCCCAGTCTGTGGGAAAGTGGGGTTTTATATAAGACTACGAGTAAAAAATTACCAAATGTTTGACATCCAATAGACGATGATTAATAAATCAGTTTGCTCTAGTGGTGTCGTTAAACAAACTTTAATTTTCTCTCTCTCTCTCTCTCTCTCTCTCTCTCTCTCTCTCTCTCTCTCTCTCTCTCAAGAAATAAATAAAAAATAAAAATAAATAAAAATAAAGTAGGATCTATTCTCGTCGGTGGTCTCATTGGGCTATTTCTCATTCCAGCTAGTGCACCACGATGGGTATGTCAAAGGTCGTGGTATGTACTATCCTGTCTGTGGAATGGTGCATATAAAATACCCCTTGCTACTAATGGAAACGTATTGGGTTTCCTCTCTAAGACTATATGTCAAATGTATCAAATATTTCACATCCAATAGCCGATGATTAATAAATCAGTGTGCTCCAGTGGTGTCGTTAAACAGACTTTTTCAAATGTACCGAAGATGAAAAAACACTCGGAACTGCTCGTCCGACCCACGAATCATACCGGAGAATCTACAAGTGCAAGGTATCACTACACAGATGTCCTCTGCCATTGAAACCCGTGTTAAATTGCCCAACTTCAAATGAACGGGTTCTCGTTGGCACTAACAACATACACCATTGCGAACATACATTATGTAAGCATTTATTTTCACTCCACAATTAAGAACATTTCCGTCTCAGTTTTTTGCTGTACGACCGCATCTGGCTGTAATACCGGTCCGAACAGGTGGTTTATTAACCGATTCACTCCGGCTGTCTCTTGCACTATACACCCATGTCCCAAAAGGTCTATGCACAATATTACAAAATAGCATGGGCAAAATACAGCCAGAAGGCTTACCATTAAACATACATATTGGGTACGGTTATAGAATATGTACAACTATTTACTCAATCTAAATAAAATTACCTCCACTGGTTAATTACTATTATCTGTGGATCTAACAGCAACCCGTTGGAGCTCATGTCCAGTTGACCTTTCATTCGATCAATCAAAACCTTACTTGCAAAATCATGCCAGTGATTTGAAAAGAATTTGAAAACATTCGGGATTATGCCGAGTGTATACGAAATGATTTGGATGAATTACGAAGTAAAAAGAAAAGAAAGAAATGTTTTATTTAACGATGCACTCAACACATTTTATTTACGATTATATGGCATCAAACATATGGTTAAGGACCACATAGATTTTGAGAAAAAAACCCGCTGTCACCACTACATGGGCTACTCTTTCCGATTAGCAGCAAGGGATCTTTTATTTGCACTTCCCACAGGCAGGATAGCACAAACCATGGCCTTTGTTGAACCAGTTATGGATCACTGGTCGGTGCAAGTGGTTTACACCTACCCATTGAGCCTTGCGGAGCACTCACTCAGGGTTTGGAGTCGGTATCTGGATTAAAAACCCCATGCCTCGACTGGGATCTGAACCCAGTACCTACCAGCCTGTAGACCGATGGCCTAACCACGACGCCACCGAGGCCGGTAAAAATTACGAAGTATGCCCGAAACTAATTTCAATATAAAATTATAAAAAAAACCCGTGATGGTATAGCCGTAAAATCTGTTTATACTAGTATACAAACCAAAGTTTAATACTGCACTCCCATTTTTTTAAATGTTGAAATAGACCAACACGTTCGCCTATTGCATAAACAGTCTCGCCCGATATTTTTAGAATTTTTATGCTCCCGAATAACGCTATAGCCTCTATTAGAAATTCGAATTTAAAAAAATAATAATTAATAAGCAGAGTTACGTCCCCTAACCACTCTCTACTTCTGGCGCGTTTCAGTTTGAACAAACATGGACGATCATGATATAAATTCCTGGATCAGCGATGAAAATGTGCCACCAAAAAAGATTACAAAGGTTAGGTTGCAGGAATATTTACGAAAAAGGGAGCTTCCAACAACGGGAACAAAACCACAACTGGAAAAACGATGGTCACAGTTGTTTGTGAATCTTCAGCTGAGATTTATGCATCATAAATGTCCCCACCTATACTTTAAAAATAAAGAATGATACAGGTAAAAATTAAGCAATCTAATTAAAATTAGCTCCACTATTACATGTAATAGTGGAGCTAATTTTAATTAGATTGAAAATTAAGTTCATGAAATTGCGTTTTGTTATAACTGATCATGTGTTAAATATAGGAGATGCATGGAATTTTTCTTTTTTTTTGTTTTGTTTTTTATTTTGCGTCAAAGCTGCAATTTCGCCTCACATTAAATTAATTATCATAATTTCATTTAAACATACAAACACCTGCAATTGTAATGAATTGTGTGTGACAGTAACGAAGGCGAAGTGTAATTGGTCGATATTTAAATTGTTATTTATAGGTGAAATATCACCTGAACATGGGAGTCCACGCAATACTGTTAGATCTACTGGTAGACCAGTAGAGCTAATTTTAATCAGATTGCTATTTACTGTACACTAAATAACGAATCTGTAATTTTCGTGATCTGTATAGTGAGACCTAAGGAAAAATAAGGGAAGTAATTTGCAAGTAATCTCTTGCGCGTGCGTAGCATTTTTGTTGTCAAGTTTGAACGGAAGAGGCTTAAAATGAAACCAAAATTAGTTTTACCAAGCAAATATTGCGCATATTGAGGTCTACACAGGTTTGAGTTAAATTGCATTTAACTGAATGTTCTTTGTGTTTGTGTAACTCCTCCAGTTATGTGCGGCAGGAGACACCGATTGAAAGCCTGGTTTTGCCGGGGTTTTCAACTTTCAAGTTGGAACTTGTTTTCCTACTGACGCTGATATGGCACTAATTTTTAAAAATAAAATATTTGACTTTTCCTAAAACAATATTAACAAAATAAATTATAAAACTAAGAAATGACTTTCTGTTATAACAATGAAAAGTTCCAGAATTACAGTGCTGTCCGGTGTATCGGCGCACCTAAGCTTTTAAGAATCAAGGACCATTTTCTATGTGAACATTGTGAAATATTTAATAAAATGTCTCTCATCAATGAAGAAGTGCATAATCTGAAATACACTACAAACTGTTTAATGTCTGTAGTAAATAAACATTTTAAAATGGTGCATAAATATAGGCACCCCCTTGTATCCAAAACGATTTGCATGTCTGGTGATTCGGTGCAGTAGATGTGGATCGTAGACCCCGCTATTTATTAACTGCCCATAAAATAACAGAACAAAAATAATTACATTTATACTGTTTACTATAATTTTTAAAATGAAGGAAATGTGTTTTTAGACTGGTTTTAACATTCTTAATATCAATAAGGATGACCTACTTCACGTTTATAAACACGAAAACAGGTGAATGATTTATTTTGAAATTATTATATAATTATTGATAATTCTAAAAAAATAATAATTGCACCCTTAACAATAAATATGTTGATACTTGATTAACCATTGAAAAAGGAATTGAACTTTAATTCGTTAAAAACTCTGACAACATGACAACTTCCTAAGCATACTTAAGCAAAATACCAAGTGTGCCGATACACCGGACACGGTTGTATATTTAAAAGTCAAATGTAGGCTATATCATATATCCTGGCATCATATGTTGTCAATATGATAAGCGAAAATCTAAAATAAAATGAAAACAACACATTGTAAATGCAATAATACTTTACCTTGGTCAAGTCACATTAGTTAGTGAAGAAAAACAGTGATAACCTCCTATGAACACCAAGTTGTCCGCCGGTAAACAAGATGGGAAGTCGTACAGGTGATTCCGCCATATTTTGACAAGTGTCATATGTTTTCGATACTTTCATTGGCTGTCTATTTTTGTCCATATTATAGCAGCGTAGGGCCTATACTCTGTGCAATAAGTTACCTCAAATTGTACTTTAGGTATTATAAATCATAAAATATTTGTAACTTGCCGAAAATAATGAATAATTTTCAGAACAATAAACAGTTTTAAGTGACAACGTATTTACATAATGTTCATTTCACAGATGAATGTTTACTCCTCTTGTTCTTTTTGACAAGGGCACCAAAATTCGGAGTGTCGCCTCACTACTCTAACAGAGGTAGAGAATTTAAGGTGAACTCAATGATTGCATGATGGGTGGGTGCACTGAGCCCAGGACACAAAGCAGAGTGAGACACAGTGTCTGAATTCCTCTGGCTGCATACGTTTGCATTTGCAGCACAGGTCATTGGAATCCTCAGGTTCTTCGTTGGATGTGTCAGAGTCATTAGCAACATGTCGGTTTGCTTTTGGTCTACTGCTAACTCCTGATGTGCTTGGCATTTGTGAATCTGTAGTAGTGTTACTAGGTCTTGGTTTTGCTGGTTTTCTTTTAGGCAAGGGCTTTTTCTTTTCCTGCTGTTCTTGGTGTTTTTGAATGTTTTCTAAAATGTCATCTTCAGTGATGGCCTTCCCACCAACAACGGCACTGAGCACTTTTCTTTTCTTTGTTGGCCTTGCATTTCTTGTAATAACCTCTTCAGCACTTCTGAAGAATTTGTTGCATTGGCTGGGGCTAACATCAGTGGTGACCTTTCCAGATTCTTGTTTTCTTGCTATTTTGGTTGAAGAGAACACTGTTGCTGGGAGAAAATTTGATGGCTTCAGGACTCTTCTATTAAAAGGGTATATGCCGGTCTTCCTGAAAGATGCTTGCAGATTGACAGGAGTTAAGGCAGAACAGTATGCTTTACAAGCAATCTCACACAGGGAATACCTGTCAATTCCTGAAGTTGCATGTTCCCGCAAATAGGTATGCTTCATTCCATTATAAATTGTTTCAAATGGGCCAAAACATCCAACATCCATGGGCTTAAGAACATGGGAAGTGTGAGCAGGCAAAACAAATATTATGATGTTCCTCTCCCGTGCCCACTGAATCAAGGAGATATTTATGTGCGACTTGTGGCCATCATACAAAATCAAGATAGGTTGATCAGATGATGCCGGTGGAGCATATTTTGTAAAATGGTCACTTGGATACATCTGAAAGATTTCAGAATTGGACCAGCCTGTTTCACTGACTGTCCCTGCGGTGCCTGCTGTACAGCCTGAAAGGAGCTCCTGGCGCATTCTTTGTCCCTTAAATACAAAATATGGAGGTACGACCACCCCAAGAGCATTGCCGCACCCAATAACAGTTGTCGTGTTTGATTTGCCTAATGTCACTGCAACTGGTACTTCAAAACGTGAAGAAACAACAGATAGAGGTTTGTGATTTTCAACAATGCCTTTTTCATCGATGTATTTTTTTATTTTTTTTTAAATAGTTTATTGCCCCAGAAATATGTTATGATAGTGTCAGGGTTGGGGCCCTGATTTCACTACCTTAAAAAGTACATAGCAAACAATATACTAATATATAAGAAAGGAGCAGTAACAAAAGTGGAAATAAAAAGAAGATTGAAAAGAGAAAACTTAAAATGAAGTTATTGATATACTTCCAAACTGGCGTCATACTTAAAATTATACACATAACAAAAGTATTAAGTGTCTCAGTTGTGAGACTTAGAATAGTTTATTTTCAAGCCAGAAACGTCTGCATATATATCTAATATTTGTAATGTACTGTCCAGGGATTCAGGTGATCCATCTAAAATAAAGGTTGTATCATCTGCATATTGAGATATAATATAACTTTCCCCATCTATATCTATACCTTTAACGTCTTTAGAGTTTCTAATTAGTATTGCTAATATTTCGGAGCATATTATGAAGATATAAGAGGATAGCGGATCACCTTGTCTGCATCCTCTTTCTAGATTAAAACTGATAAAAATCCATTTTTTAATATTCTGGACACTGAGTTATTATAAAAAGTTTTTATCCAATTTTTTATTGAAGATTTAAAGTTAAAGATATCTAAAGATTGTTCAATAAAATGCCAGGAGACTGAATCAAAAGCTTTCTCGAAATCCACTAATACTAACATCTAAAATATTTAGTGGGTTTCTCCCCTTCTCTCCATTTTGCCCTAGATCTAATGAAATTACCTTTTAACTTATTCCTACGCATTTCTATTAATTCATTACGTTTTGCTTCTAATAAATCTGAAGTTATATTATTTTCATCTTCTTCGAGTATTTTTATTTCCTCACAATTTTTTTTTTCTAATATATTTTAATTTTTTTTCTTAAATGAGGAATATGAGATAGTTTTCCCCCTAATTTCCATTAACAGAACTTCTAGAAAAAGTTGATCATTAATCGTAAACTGGATATTCTCATTAGGAATTTGACCTATTTTTATAAAATAGTAGTAATATTAAAAAGAGCCCAGTATTTTCACCGTAGAAATAGCTATATAGTAAATACAACGTATACTATAGTATATGATCACCGTTTAAGCTGTTATACCACATACATACATACATGTACACACATACATACTTACACACATACACACACACATGCATACATACATACATACATTCATACATATATACATAGACCTGTTTGTGCTGCAGTGCACTGGACATATCATTAAGACAAAACTATGACAGCAAAATACTATGAATTGTAAGAAAATGATACATATTTATGGTTTATCAAACCAGTCATATTTTTTCTTCTGGCCGTTCTTCACTGCAAACACACTACCATTAAAAAAACGTGCTCACTTGATCGATGTTGTATATTGACTGTGGACTGTTCTTCAGATTGTATTTATTCAGAATGGTTTCCAATTCATTGAAATAGGTATTTACGGTTTCCTCAGATGTCGCTTTTGCACGCATTATTTCCAGAGATCTCGGTTTTTGTACTTTCAGTTCAGGCAATCTCTTCATAAAACTGTAAAACCACTGTAAAGATAATTGTTTGTCTTCTTTATCTTTCTTTCCGATGTAAACTGCAAAATCAGTAGCAATACCTGTGACCTCGGTACGAGTATAGCCATAGCCGACAAATGACATGAATTCAATATGCTGGACTAAAGTCTGCTCCTCTTCCTGTGACAACAATGCTTCTGGTCCAGACCTGGTGCATTCAAGCTGAATCTTGCCACTCACACGATCATGAAGTGTTGAATATGGCACCGAAAAGACTGCGGCTGCTTTTTAAATTGGCATTCCTTCACTGCACACCGATTCATATGCATTTTCCAGTGATTCATAAGAGTACTGTTTGTAATAGGCTTTTGGTCGGTTAATCACAACCTAAAACAAAACAAACAAAAAAGAAGAAATAATTATATATATTTCTTTTCTTCTTTTTTTCTGTGTATATATATATATATATATATATATATATATATATATATATATATATATATATATATATATATATATATATATATATACTGAACAAAATAAGAAATCTCCGCTAACTTTGCTTTAACATAACTTTATGAAAACAAACCGGGGGAATAATTGTTATATATGCATTTAAAGAGTGTTCCATGATGCATCGTTTGGTGCAAAAATCATGGACATAGGTTAACAAAAACTGGGAGAAATTTTGACCAAGTGTGGTAGGGGTTAAAAAAAAAACCCACCCACTTAATAACGGGTATGACCACCTCTTGAATTGACCACTGCAGTGCATTGCAGGCGCATAGAATTGACTAAAGTGTTGATTTCTGCCTGTGGAATATTGTTCCATTCCTGAATGAGTGCTTGACAAAGTTCGTTGATGTTAGCGGGTGGGTTGGGACGACGCCTCGATCATCTGTCCGGACTATCGATGGGGTTGAGATCAGGACTTTTAACGGGCCAGTCATCAATGAAATCAATGTTATTTGTCCTAAGAAAATTTACAGTGTCTCTAGCTGTATGAGCGGTGACATTATCATGCTGAAAAATCGAGATGTTGGCGTTGTTATGGAACGGAGGAATGACGTGATGAGCGAGAATGTCATCGCGGTAACGTTGAGCATTTAAATTGCCATCAATGACGACTAGTGGTGAACGATAACCATGGGCAATGGCTGCCCAGACCATGACACAACCCCCACCCCCGAAACGATCTCGTTCAAGAACACAACAGTCAGCATAGCGTTCATTTCTCCTACGGTAGACACGCACCCTGCCATCACCACGTTGTAAAGAAAATCTGGATTCATTTGAAAAAAGAATGGTATTCCAGCGTCGCCGTATCCAACGAGTGTGTACACGTGCCCAATTAAGACGATTTAGACTATGACGTTGCGTTAAAATGCATCCGACGTAAGGATGTCGTGCATGTAAACCGTTGTCCCGCAGACGATTACGAACAGTTTGCCCACTGATTCGGTTATTATGAAGCCCAGGTGTGTTAGCAGCAGTAGCAGTGGCAGTTTGGAATCGATTGTGCAAATGCGTGTTCATGATATAGCGGTCTTGACCACGCGGACGTCCACGATGTGGCAAGTCGTTGGTGCTTCCTGTCGTTCGAAATCTTACGCGAAGATTTCGTATCGCTCGACTAGAATTCCCAACATGCCTTGTAACGTCTTCTGTCGACATGCCAGCATCAAGCATGCCAATCGCCCGTTCACGTAAATTATTGGGTATTCTTGGCATACTAAAAATGCTACAATGTAAAAAACGTTAATTGTTTTACAAATTTTAAAGCGTTTTCGTTCACTTGACAACAATGTCAGTAAGACAAGTAAAACAAATTGACCGAATACTACACGGGACATGTCGAACCATGCATGCATGTACAAATTGAATTTCACGTTGTCGACGATTAACAGTGCAAAAATAATCGATAAAATTCATGAATCCTGATAATACAGCTCAAGGCTAATACTACCTATATAATTTCATTACACAATGAATTCTTTAACACAACAAATACTATATGTACAAATCGGAAGTTTCTTTTTTTGTTCAATATATATATATATATATATATATATATTCAAATTTTGTTTTTCAATTTTTCAATGTAAATTTTACTACAATGGAATGGTTAAGGTTAAATTTCCTTTTATTTAAAAACAGTGCAAAATAAAATAACTAATAACCATTTTATCATACTTACTAATATTATTTTATTATTATTATTATTTAAAAGTCCACCTGCAAAAATGACATCAATTTGTACTAAATGTAAATGTACACGTGTATAAACCACATATCAACAATGATTAAAAGTAAATGTTGCAGTGAAATGACATAAGAGATAACCTATCTAGCATACCACAAATTTTATGGTTCAGTATAAGGATCATATGACTTTGACAGATGAAACGTCAACGTAGCAGACGACAACTTTGCATGAATATCTGTTAACTAAATTTTGCTATCTGACACATTTTATTAATACCAAAATACTGCATTAATAAAAAGTGGTAAAATGCACAATGTATATGATATTATAATTAAAACTTACCGTTGGTAGCTTGACTCGAAGCATTTTCAGTCCAGAGAGAAAAAAAAAACTTCCTTGTTTACGTTTTGGCTGTCGGTGACGTCAAATCTTGCACGGTCTCGTGATACACGCAGTTACAAATGGAGGATCAAAAACACATGTCGATCGAAATTGTATGATGGTATGATATGCTAGATCGCCATTGTTTGCCAAATGAATCCAGGGGTCATATCTTTTCCATATGATAAGCAAAATTTAAAAATATAATAAAACAATAATCCAATGGCATAACCACTACACCACTGAGGCCGAATAGAAACAATACTTTGTACATACAATAATACTTTACCTTTCTCAAGTCACGTTAGTTTATTGTGAAAAACGGTGAATGCCAAGTTTTCCTAAAATAATAATTTGCGGTCTGACTATTTACCCCAAGACACCACCAAGATACCCCAAGACTCCATAAATATTTTTTTAAATGAATTAAAATGTACTATTTTATAAAATATTTAGTGGAAAATGAAGTAAAAGAATTAATTTTAAGCCTTAATGACAGCCGATTGCTAAGGGAGATAATTAACTATTTACCCCAAGACACCGTAAGATACCCCCAAGACACCGCCTTTTTACCCCAAGACACGCACGATACCCCCAAAACATACACAATACCCCATATATCCCCAAAGCTTTAAAATGTATATAATTATTTTTTTAAAAGTGGTACACATTTTCTTGCTGTTGTTGGTTTATATATATATATATATATATATATATATATATATATATATATATATATATATATATATCTATCTATCTATCTATCTATATATCTATATATATCTATATATCTATCTATCTATCTATCTATATCTATCTATCTATATCTATATCTATACATACATACATACATACACACACACACACACACACACACACACACACATACACACGCAGATGTCTTGGGGTAAATAGTCTATTATCTCCCTTAGCAATCGGCTGTCATTAAGGCTTAAAATTAATTCTTTAAGTCATTTTCCACTAAATATTTTATAAAATAATACATTTTAATTCATTTTTAAAAATATTTATGGAGTCTTTGCATGTCTTGGTGGTGTCTTGGGGTAAATAGTCGGACCCAATAATTTGCATCAAAATCCTCTTGAAAATAAAATCATAAAATGTTTGTAACTTGTAAAAAATATAGAATAATTTTCAAACCAATAAACAGTGTTCACTGTAAACATTTACATTATGTTTTTGTCATAGGTTAATGTCTAATCCTCTTATTCTACGTATCAACGGCACCAAAATTTGCATTGCCACCTTAAGTACTCTGACAGAGGTACAGAAAGTATATTTTCAAAAAATCTTACTCCACCAAACCACCTTTATTTGTAGTAAATGTTCATGTAAACATGCCCCCCACCATTTTTTACCGAAAAGAACTATGCTGTGAATGACAAGAAGTAACCCAACGAGCCTTCCATAAATTTTATTGTTTTGTGTAATGATCACATGGTATATTGTCTAACTTTGGCAGGTCAGATGCTCGTGTTGCAGACGATAACGTTGTAGGGATTTGTTTTATACCTGGATTTCGCTATGTGAGGCATTTCATTAGTACCAAAATATTGCTTTAGGAAAAAACCAATGACTTGCACAATATTTATGGTATTATAATTAAAACATAAAAGTTGGCACCTTTACTTGAAGCATTTTCAATATTGAGAGAAAAAAGACACTTTGTTGTTTATGTTCAGGCTGATAGTGATGTAATATCTCGCATAATCTCGCGATACATGTAGTTACTTCTGCAATAATCCATGGCAATGAGTAGTTCATTAAAATAAACCTTAGGCAGTTGACAGTGCAGTGAGTGAAGTTTTTAATTTTTACCCACACCTTTTTAAGGGGCGGGTTGTAGCCCAGTGGTAAAGCGCTCGCCTAATGCACATTCGGTCTAGGATCAATCCCCGTCACTGGGCCCATTAGGCTACTTCTCGTGCCAACCATGATTGGTACATGAAAGGCTGTGGTATGTGGATGGTGCTTATAAAAAATCTCTTGCAACTAATGGCATTAGAATACTATGTCAGAATAACCAAATGTTTGACATCTATAAATCAGTGTGCTCTAGTGGTGTAATTAAAAAAGCACCTAAGTTCTTTTAGCACTTGTTTGCTATGAACTACATACAATTTTGTTTTTCCATGGCATGCTTTTTGCATGTGGACATTTTCTTAATTGCAGGCATTGTGAATGTATTTAAAACAAATCGGACACAATTCCATTCTAGTAATCAAAAGTGTATTGCCCTATGAAGTAAATGGCAACATGTTTTGTGCTTAAAACTCTGTATTGGGGCACATGCTCCCAGACAACACTTGATATCATTACAGATGGGAAATATCTTCATACAAATGAATAGTTTGTAAATTAAAAAAATTTAATTAAAAACTCGTTCTTATTAATTAACTCAAACTTATTTACAATCTTCTAAATGGAAAGGAAGTGCCAAAAAATACATCATAATATTTGCAAACTGAATACAATAATTAAATTCTTTTCTAACAACAGAGAAGTGGAAATAAAAAGAAGAAGAAATTGACGTTATTCTGGCATATGCAAGATCATGTCATATGAACCAAATGTTAATTTAACATCCTCCTTTTAAGATAACTTTTACAAGTTTTAGGAGTAGACATAAATGACTTAGTAAAATTAATGGTTTTAAGGCTATGTAAAAAATATTTTTATTAAGATACATTATTTTTTATGAAAAACCTTACAAATGAATGACAAGCAGACAACAAGATGTTGATTGCACAAACCTTGTACACAAGAAATCAAATCTCACAATTTCAAGCATAATAGAATTAGGCCTAAACATAGTCCAGTATTATTCTCTTGAATAGGCACCTTTTTTACTGGTCAGATGTGTGTAATGAGACCAGATTTGCCAAATCACATTGTCACAATAATTATATGCTTGCAAACAGCTTCACACAGACTAGCTGTAATCATAATCAGAATCTATCAATCATCTCCTCAATTTTTCAATGTGTGAGTACTGATCACTTTTTGTGGTGCAAGCAATGGGGGTACATATTGCACTGTAATCACTTTGAGTATATGGGAAAATGCTTTCCCATCTTGCTCACTGAAATTAGTGCTGCAACGATATACGAGATGTTTCAACAGGTCGATATGAACCGTGGTACAGTTTTGTGTATCGCTATTTTTACTCGTTATTGTTTCCTTGTCTCTATTTTATGGGAAAAAGGTAAAAAAACAAAACAGCAACAGCATTTTATTAATTAGCAATGACACAAAATGACAGTTGATGAAAAAGTACATCAGGGATTCTAGAATTTTGATAAAATCCACTAGCCATGGGATGAGTAATTAAACATTTTACTAGGCACGATTAAAAATTCACTAGCCCTACTTTACTTTAAGTCAATACATTTTTACTAAATAATAGTAATAATCAGATATGTCACCTAAAGAGGGAGATAGAATTTAAAAGCACTAATATTGGGGTGTTGGGTATTTATATTTACAAAATAGACTTAACTGCAACATTTCACTAAAAAAAAATTACTAGCCGTTGAGCATGGCAATATTAGTTATTTACGTAGCCAAACATTGAATATCATTAGCCATGGGAGTGGGGCTACCATAATCTAGAAGCCCTGTCTGGCATGGCAATATTAGTTATTTACTTAGCCAAACATTGAATATCATTAGCCATGGGAGTGGGGCTACCATAATCTAGAAGCCCTGAGTACATGCTTTTTGGTCTATGAGATGTTAAGTATTAAAAAAAAGAAAAAGTTTGCTTAAAGTTTGTTTTGTTTAATGACACCACTGGAGCAAATTGATTTACTAATCTTTGGCTATTGGATGTTAAACATTTGGTAATTCTGACACATAGTCATCAGAGGAAACCCGCTACATTTTTCCTAATGCAGCAAAGAATCTTTGATATGCACTTTTCCACAGACAGGAAAGCATATACCAGGGACTTTGACCTGTTGTGGTGCACTGGCTGGAACGAGAAAAAACCCCAATCAGTTGAATGAATCCACCGAGGTGATTCGATCCTGTGACACAAGCACCTCAAGCAAGCACTCACCCGATTGAGCTGAATCCTGCCCCTTGTATTAAAATCATATGAAGAATGTATTAAAATCATGACTTGTAATAATTTACTAATTTATATGACTGAGCTCAACATTTGTTGTTATTGATCTACAGGAAAAGATCACAATGGCTACAGCCAGCTTTCTGGTAGGGGGCGCCACCCAGAGTCTTGGTTCCCCAGCAGCACAGCAGCTTCCGAGATTGACTCAGGAAACCGAGCTACAAAAGCTGCTGGCTGACGAACGCCTGCGCAGTGAACAACACAAGACTAACTACCAGCAGCTCAAGTTGGAACATGCCAGGTAAACAGACGTCTGTTTAGGGTTAACGTGTGGTTTAATGTAAATATGGTTTCTGTAAAACATGACAAAACTAGAGGACATGAAAAAACCTATTATTTCTCCACTGAAGATGGAATTTACTGTTTTTTGGTGTGTCAGGTAAGGTAGTAGTGGCATCTTCACGTATCTTGATTATATTACATCAACAGCGAATTAATCATATTTGGAGTTATTTCCTGTGTGCAAATAAATCAAGAGAAGGAACTAAAAGACAAACAATTTTTAAAACAATAGGAAAAAGAGGTATACGGCTTCACAGCCTGGTATGCCATCAGTGTATAAGCTGAACACTTTGACATTGTCCAAGCACCTTGAACCAGTTAGAGTTGAACTGACTGTTAGTTGTAACTTGTGAAAGTTGACAGGTATTCATGAATCACTGGTGGACTGCGCATGACAGGAAATAAAACGTTCCGGAAAATTGTCAGTGTGTTATGGTTTTCACAATAAATATTTTAGATAGAATTGTTGATGTTTTTAAATATTTTCAAGGATTTATATTTTCGATGCTGACTACTTACCCTTGAAACCCACGAAAATAAAAATCCTCGAAAATTTCCGGTGAAACATTACCTCAATCCCTAAACAACTCAGGATAACTAGTAAGGCTCAAATTGGAGCAAGGAAACAACGTTCTCAAGCAGCTTTTGCTTTTCAGTATTATACAACTATAGAATTTATATCAATACCAGTGGCCTAGACTCAAGAACTGCTCCTCAGTTTCTAGCCTTTGAACATGTGCTTACCTTTATTTGATGTGTATTTTTGTGCTGGGGTGTCGTTAAACATTGATTTATTCATTCATTTCCACTGAGCCTTGAAATAAATTAGGAGCCTTGAATGGACTAATCAGTGTTACTTACAGCTAACTGAACAGATGAACACCTCGAAAACATCCTGGGCAAATGCCTCACATATCTTTATATGCACTTTATATTTTGACAGATTGCAGGATGAATACATGCAGTTACAAATCGAAGTGAAGAGGACGATTGAAGAGAGTCGTATTGTCAAGGAGAATTACAAGACATTGCTTGACCAAACGAGAGCAGAGTTGGCCGAAACACAGACTGAAGTGGAGGAGTTACGATCAAAGGTGGCGAATCTACTTTCAACTTTGGCATGTAATATTTTATAACTTAATTGAATGTTACTGGCCACTGCATCATGTCTGTTAAAAAGGTTTGACATTAACCAGCGACACCTTGTGTCCAGATGATATCCGCCTCGAGAAAGGCCAGACGTAACAAGACTGGTTCTGACAACCAGCAAGAATCCTAGTTATAGTTGCAGACACAGGGTTGGCTTTGAGTCAGCACAATATTTCACCAAATTATTTATCAAACTTCAAAAATTGCAGAAACCCAGCTATTTTGTAACAAAATATCAATTATTTCCTGAAATTATTTAACAGATTAAAATAAAATTTGCTAATTGTTTAGTTGTTTTTTTCTCCCAGGTGATGACTCCGCAGAAATTAGAAATTCTGAAAATGCAGTTACTGGATGAAGTTGAGAGAACATACCGTGACAAATTCCAGAAGCAGGAGCAAGAAATGGCTGAGACCCACTCTGAACTGACCAAAGTGCGTTACGAGCTGTCCTTTATCAAGTCCGAGTACGAACATGTAAACTTGGAACACCAAAGAGTGTTGGAGGAAATAACATTGCAGCACAATGCTGAGGTAATTCTTTTAGTTATTTTAACAGTGTTCTTTAATCTTTATATCTATCAAGCCTGGGTGAATATGTAATTATGCTGTTGTTGGTTACTCTGTTTCTAGTTTGATATAAGTTGTTTGAATTACATATGAATACTCTATTTTATTATATACATAGCAATGAAATATATAGATCTACAGAAACCATAAAAGTCATATCCGGTGAAAAGTCATTTTCACATGATTTCAGCTACAGTGAAAATATAAAAATCGTATTTACTTTTTTGTTTATGATAAATTATTTCGCTTTGTGTCGTTTCTTCGTATTTAAGTTTGATGATTATGAGTGCATCTGATTGTATTTGAAAAATGAAAAATGTAATTTAAACAACTGTACCTATGAAAAAGGAATATGAAATGCAATTACAATAAAATATCTAAAACGAATTGAATAAGAAGCTAAATGATGATGACACTATCCTGTCTTTGAGTGTAAGTTAAATTTTAATTGCATACAATTCATTTTGTTTTTGTGAGTTTTGTCAGGTATGTTTGCACAGCAGTATTATTAAATAAAAATGTTAATTTAATAATTAAATAAAGATAATTTTTATTCAGATTTCTTTTAAAAAGTCTATGGCCAAGTAAATTTTATGGAAAAGTTCCATCCGAAGAAATATATCATGGCATTACGTGTTTTCGATAGGATAAGCGAAAAATATTAACAAAAAGCTAATAAAAAATTTAGGAAAGATGTATATAATAAATAGACCATTGCATGGTGTTTTTTCAAATATGATTTTTATGTCAACTTGTGATGTGTGAAAACCATATTTTCACTCATTGCTTCACATTTCGTGAAAATATGGTTTTCACACATCACTTGTTGACGTAAAAATCATATTGGAAAAAACCCTATAAAATAGCCTCTATATATTATACATGTATGCACAAATACCCTAAGCTTGTTAGTATATAAATCTTACAGTATTATAAAATAACACTGAAATATAAAAATCATTACAAAAATATAAATATCTATGTTTTTGCACTTATTTATAGTGGACATTTTAAAGTCTGTTGTGTAAAACATTTCTACTTCATAGTGTTTTTTTCTCCTCAAGCATTTCCAGATAAAATTGTTTGACTAATTATGTAGGTGGAAAACCTGAGAAAAGAAAGAGACTCAACGATAACCAGAATCCAAACAGAAAACAGTGTGGACTCGCAGAAAGTGAGAACGCTGCAGCGCGACAATGCTCAGCTGGTTCTCAAAGTGAAGAGTGTGCACATTGAGTTGGAGGAGGTCCGCAGTCAGTGTGAGAAGCAGCGACTCGAAGCGGACAGTGTCACCAGGACGCAGTCCAAGCAGCTGGCAGAAGCCCACGCCACTGTCAGATCACTTGAGGTATAGTTTATCGCAACTGGGTTTTTTAATATTAATTTTGTATTGCTGGTCAGTGTTAAGCTGGCCAGAAAATAGTGATAGTTTACTGAACTTTGTTTCAAAATGTTCAGCCAAATTTGAATTTATTTTAATAAACGCATTAAACGTAGGGCTCATGCAATAAAAAGTTTTTGAATGAGTGTTTTATTATTATTATTTTTTACAAATATGTTATGAATAGTTTTGCAAAATCTGAACTTCAGTTTGTACTTGGCAGATGGCTGCTTACATTGCAGGGGATAATAAATAATGTGAGATTGAATTTAAAACCTCTTCATGTAGTTATTGAGATAAATGTCAGAAGATCATAGTTGCAGTTTCTGGGTATAGTTTTACTATTGACTAGGAATACACACCACTTTTCTCCAGTTTGGCCTTGCCCCAGGTAGAAATTGCCACCACCTCGGGGGTGTGTATTTTTTCTATCCCACATGGTAGTACACGATGGATCGTTATATTCTTTTATGTATATACATAAAAGAAAAGTATGATTACTTTCTATAATACAATGCTTGAATTTTGTACAGATGCATGTATATTGGTTTTGTCTTTTTCTCTTTTGTTGGTGTTAATGTTTAGAATTATAATGCAGTAAATAGTTATTGTACTAATATATTAGTTGCATGTTTTTACATCTAATTCACTCATATTTTAACCTTATTCCTTGAAGGCCGAGCGTGAGTCGCTACGTCGCCAGGCAGATTCCTTGCAGCACGAGCTGTCGTCGACCGGAGACAAGTACAACAAGATGACAAGCAGGATTCACGAGCTGGAGAAGGAGAATGCGGTGTACCGGAACCAGCTGGAGGAGGAGGTCCACCGGGCCAAGGTCGACCTCACCAACATCAGGATGGACATGTTGAAGCAGAGAGGAGACCTCGAGCGGGAGCGCGACAAACTCGCCAACCTCTGTGACGGTTAGTGGCCGTAGAGACTAACTCACCAACCTCAGTGACGGTTAGTGGTGGTAGAGACAAACTTGTCAACCTCTGTGACGGTTAGTGGCCATAGAGACAAACTTACCAACCTCTGTGACAGTTAGTGGGCTGGCTGTAGAGACAAACTCGCCAACCTCTGTGACGGTTAGTGCCGGTAGAGACAAACTCGCCAACCTCTGTGACGGTTAGTGGCCGTAGAGACAAACTCACCAACCTCTGTGACGGTTAGTGGTTGTAGAGTAACCTCTGTGATGGTTAGTGGCCGTAGAGACAAACTCGCCAACCTCTGTGATGGTTAGTGGCTGTATAGACAAACTCACCAACCTCTGTGATGGTTAGTGGCGGTAGAGACAAACTCGCCAACCTCTGTGAAGGTTAGTGGCGGTAAAGACAAACCCGCCAACCTCTGAGCTGGTTAGTGGCGGTAGAGGCAAACTCGCCAACCTCTGTGATTGTTAGTGGTGGTAGAGACAAACTTTCCAACCTCTGTGACAGTTAGTGGTGGTAGAGACAAACTCGCCAACCTCTGTGACGGTTAGTGGCTGTATAGACAAACTCGCCAACCTCTGTGACGGTTAGTGGCTGTAGAGACAAACTCGCCAACCTCTGTGACGGTTAGTGGCTGTAGAGACAAACTCGCCAACCTCTGTGACGGTTAGTGGCTGTATAGACAAACTCGCCAACCTCTGTGACGGTTAGTGGCTGTAGAGACAAACTCGCCAACCTCTGTGACGGTTAGTGGCTGTATAGACAAACTCGCCAACCTCTGTGACGGTTAGTGGCTGTATAGACAAACTCATCCACCTCAGTGACAGTTAGTGGCTGTATAAACAAACTCACCAACCTCTGTGACAGTTAGTAGTGGTAGAGATTGGATAATGAGATCTTTCTTTAGTATCTTATGGCATAGGTGGGCTGTTTTAACTCACTTAGAACAACTCATTTTGGGTGTGACTGCCTAAAAATATGTATTTTAAAGCTATTAATTTGATTTTCCCCATTTTATGAGAATAACATTAGTTTGGTAAGCACTTTATATACGGGTGATGACGGGTTCAAGCTAAAGTCCACCTTTAAAACACGTGGCATACTTTTGTTTTGACAAGGCCTTAATTGACCTTTTATTTGTTTACCGTGTGTAGATCTTCAGACTCAGATAGAAATAGCCGACCACAAGATAGCTCAGCAGGCTAGTCACCTGGAGGAGAAGGAGAGAGAGATTGCCAGACGAGTACAGGCTGTCCGGGAGGAAGAGTTTGAAAAACTGGCCGCTGTGGAGAATGAAAAGTAAGAACTTGTTTTAGTGGAAGATCCCCAAGCTGTACCAATATGACATAGTGTCAGCATCAACATTTTTTATGGAAATGTAATTTTAAGAAATGAAGTATTTGTCCTCAGTGATTTGATAATTCTGTAGTGCACATGAACATGTATGAACTTGTAAACTTTAATGTTAATAAAAAAACTTGTATTCTCCAGTTGTTAACACCCAAATGTTGACTAATTAAAATCATGTATTACATTTTGATGTCAACCAAGATGCCATTTTAATTGTGACAACAATGATTGCAGTAAGTCAATATTGTTCTGAATAATTCAATTTTAGACCATTTAAAGATATTTGCAGTTTTAAAGCAAATTTAAATACAGTGAAAACTTTGTTAGTTCAGTATTGAGGGAGTGAACCAAACTGCTTGAGATAATGGTGTGTTGAGATAAGCATAATAGTTGTTGGTAACGGTTATGCCATGGGACTGATTCTTGACCTTGAGGTAAGCTGAAATAATAACGTATGACTATGTGTAAAATTTGTGTATTTGTTAATTTTTCAGGCTTGAATTAGAAGCAAAACTGCAAGAGATAGAACGTCACAGGATAGATGAAGAGGCACATAAACAGGCTGACCAGGAGAAAGTTGCTGAGCGGATAACAGTGGCAAACAGTCAGAGAGAATCGGCAGAGAAAGAACTCCTTGTCTTGAAGTTAGACATGTTTCTTATTATTTTCATTATTGTTCTAGACAAACACATATTTCAATTCTACTTTGTCAGCATGTCTGTTATTTGTGAATTTAAATTACATAAGTGAGAATATTCACCCACCCCCAAAAATATATCTGCATGACTCGCTGGCCAGTATTTAAATTTTTAAAATTGTTTTTGCCCCCAGTTTACCCGGCCTTTATAAGCACTTTGTATCCTCACTCCTATTTTAAATTTGTTTTTATATATGTATTATCTGTCCCTGGATTATCATTGTTTTAAATACATATTTAAGATTTAATATGGGTTTTTTTTTCTTTTTCAGAACTAAAATTCATCACCATGAGGCCTTAAATGAGCAGATACAAAGAGAAAGAATGGAAAACTCTGAATTGAAGAGTAAAATATCACGACTGGAGGACGAACTTAGTGGCTATGTTGGTAACGAGCAGGGTTTGATGGACCAGATGATCAAGCTGCGCAACCAGTCGGAGCTTCTCAAAGAGGAGCTGCGTCTGACACAGGACCAGATGGTGAAGCTGCAGGACAATCAGGACCGGATTGTGTCCAGTCAGCGTGCCGCCTTCATCGACGAGAAGACGCAGCTCGAACTCAGGATACACGACCTTGAGGCAAAGTTTGAAAACGCCAGCTCAAAACTTAGCAAAGCTGCGCTTATTCATAAAAAGGTTGGCAGCCCTGTATGCATATTTCTAGAGTAAATAATTTTTTAATGGAAGTCAGTTTGACTCCAAATGATTAATAATTTCGGAGTCTCTGACTGACTTTATAAAAAAACAGACAATTATTTTAGTGTGTGGAGCTACCTAATCCCCTATAATAACAGTAAACATGACGCTTCCATTTTCAGTAGACTGCAAAGTTTCAATGTTTGAAGATTACTTATTTATTGAAAATATATTTAAAAAAGTTAATGTGCCATTTACCAAATACGTAAATAAGTAAAATTATGGTAAGATGTCATATTTATTGTGTATGAAGCAAAAATAACTGACTGTAGTCAACATTAGACCTTTTATGAAAAGTAATGTAGGGACTAACATTCCACTCCAAAACATGACCAAGGGATACTAATTTTCTTAATGTAATGTCTTGGGAAGACAGGGCCATAGCTAGTGTGTGTTTGTGCATGTGTGGAGGAGGGGGCAAAACAATTTACTGCATGGTCCTAGCTACTTGAAATTCAAAATTACCACAAGAGATAGCCAAAAGATTTTAAATTTCTTAATGATGGTTCATTGGCTTGTGTTAAAACACAAAACACTATATATACTCTTCAAAAAAAAATAATTGACATTTGTAAAAATAATGCTATCGGATTATTTTTAAAGAATCAAAGACATCGTAAAGACAGACAAGTCAGTGAATGGTGATGCAAAAACTTGTTCGAATCGCATAAACGTATCCATAGTCAACATTTGTAATGAAATGCAAAAGTGCAAACCTCAGAGAAGCACGTGCATCATGAAGTTCTGTAACTTTGCATGCCGAACCCCTGTTGGTGGGGTATAAAAGGCTACATCAGCAGTGATTCAAACAGGCTGCATAACAGCACTGTAGGTAACACAATAATGCTAAGATTGACGTCGGCTCAATGCAATAATGCCATTTGGAGATTGCCAGCCGGGGCAACTCAACAAGCTGTGGCAAGGCACTTTGGCATCTCCAGACAGACCATCTCTACTTTATGGGTACAGTACAACACCACTCAAAGTGTTAATGGCAGGCCATGGTCAGGTCGTCCCAGAGTAAGCACCGACGTTCAAGATCGATACATCCGGGTGTGTCATCTTCGAAATCGAACCACAACAGCAACAACCACAGCGACAAAAATACCTGAACTTAGCAGAATTTCTGACCAAACAGTTTGTAATTGGCTGAGGGAGGCAGGAATTTCCCCTAGAAGACCAGTGCGATATAACGTTTTGATCCCATGTCACTTAGTGGAGCATCTGCAGTGGTGCCAGCAGAGGGTGAGATGTTGCATGTGTTAGTCAGGAATTTCTGCAGTGCCACAACATTACCTTGGCCAGCCCGTTCGCCGGATTTAAACGCAATAGAACATCTATGGGATGCACTGGATCAGCATGTGCGATGGAGGAATCCACCACCCCAGACTCTTACACAACTTCTTACGGCACTGCAGCATGAGTGGCAAAACATTCCACGTGTTGTGCAATGTTTGATAGCTTCCATGCATTACCGTTGTCAAGCTGTTGTCAGGGCTCGTGGCGGTCATAACTGATGCTGACATTTTGCCCACCCTTATGTCACACATATGCCTGTGTACATGCTTCAGGTGGATTCCCAGAGATACTGTTTCGGACATATACAGAGTAATCCCCTTCCCATAGCGTCTTAATCTTTGGTTGCTTGTATCAAGTCTACCATTTTTTAAAATTAAACTTTGAAAATCAATGTCAAGTTTCTTTTTTTTGAAGAGTATACATTTTATGCATGAATTTGATACATTGATTCTTTTTTTCTGCAGTTCAAACGTAAATATCGCAAGGTGATTGAGCATCTAAAAGAAAAATTACAACTCTTGGAAGCAGAGTACACAGAGTTGGATTTAGAGAAACAAGCCTTATCGTAAGTAATGAAAGTAATAAGGATACAGTTCAGAACGTAAAAATAAAAAACTTTTAAAACATTACAATATTACATTGTTTTACAAATTATATCTTAATCATAATTTTTAAATGTTTTTGGTAACAACCATATAATGTTTTTGCTTATGATGATGGAACTTTCATTCTTTAAAAAAAATTAATTTGCATTTGATGTTACACATATTTTTATTATTTTTAATAGAAGTAGTAGTAAATTTTTTTTTTTTTTTAAATGTTTGCAAGCAGTTACAGCAGTAATAAGTGTTGAATTTTTGATTAGTTAAAGGGACATTCCTGAGTTCGCTGCAATGTTTTAAGATGTTATCGACTAATAAAATATTTCTACGATTAAACTTACATATTAAATATATTTTCTTGTTTACAATATTAGTGGCTGTATATTAAAAGTATTTCTGATCGTTCTAATATTTATACTTGGTTAATTTTCATTTTATTTCCTAGAAAATATTTTTTCGTACGTACGAAATTATTTGAAGACAAAATCCAGTTTGGGCTTCTTACAAATATTAAGACGACCAGAAACACATTGAATATACAGACACTGATATTCTAAACAAGAAAATATATTTAATATGTAAGTTTAATCGTAGAAATATTTTATTAGTCGGAAACATCTTACAATGCAGCAAACTCAGGAATGTCCCTTTAATAGTCATTGCTTAATGTCGGTTGTGAATGAAAAGATGGGAACATTACTGTTTTCAGGAAGTGTGTTCCGCAAGATGCTTATAACCGGTTAAAGAAACAGTGGAAAGACTTGTACAGACGTCACAGTGAATTCAGAGCTCTTCTCCTACCAAATATCCGCCAAGTGCCTATTGGAGATATGTCATTTGGAACAATGGCCATACCCTTTGATGTCACTCTTCCAAACTTCAGTTTCGATTTAGTAAGTATTTTAAGTGACTTGTGTTCTGCATATTGAATTCTAAGCAAGGTTTAATATGTCACACAGTATTTACTTCATTATCTCATCTATCTATGAAGGAAAACTGCTGTGGATAAAATTCACCACTTTAAAAATTATCCTCTAGGGTTTAGGGTACTTTTTAAACACTAAGGCATATTTTTCACTATGAGAGCCATTTTTGATCACTGAACTCATACTTAAATTATATTTTATTGTTCATATTATCCATTTCTGTACATCTGAAGTGTTTCTGGGCATCCTGGTGTTATTAATATCACAAAATGCTTTTTACATAGTTTTAAAAACGCAGACACTTCTGTACATCTGAAGTGTTTCTGGGCATCCTGGTGTTATTAATATCACAAAATGCTTTTTACATAGTTTTAAAAACGCACACACTTCTGTACATCTGAAGTGTTTCTGGGCATCCTGGTGTTATTAATATCACAAAATGCTTTTTACATAGTTTTAAAAACGCACACACTTCAGAGAAGTAATGGTCATGTAGTAGAGTTTTAGTCTATTTTTAAGGGTATGTGCCTTTTAAGTAAAAAAGACCTTGGGTTATTTTTGTTATGCTTTGTTATATAATGATGTGGATGGAAGATCAACCAAAGAATCTGTAGTATTGCCATCATTCACAAACATTACCACCAGAGTAGTCCTGTAAATGTGTAGAATCACCAGAGTAGTCCTGTAAATGTGTAGTACCACCAGAGTAGTCCTGTAAATGTGTAGAATCACCAGAGTAGTCCTGTAAATGTGTAGTACCACCAGAGTAGTCCTGTAAATGTGTAGTACGACCAGAGTAGTCCTGTAAATGTGTAGTATCACCAGAGTAGTCCTGTAAATGTGTAGTGAGTAGTCCTGTAAATGTGTAGTATCACCAGAGTAGTCCTGTAAATGTGTAGTACGACCAGAGTAGTCCTGTAAATGTGTAGTACCACCAGAGTAGTCCTGTAAATGTGTAGTACCACCAGAGTAGTCCTGTAAATGTGTAGTACCACCAGAGTAGTCCTGTAAATGTGTAGTACCACCAGAGTAGTCCTGTAAATGTGTAGTACCACCAGAGTAGTCCTGTAAATGTGTAGTACCACCAGAGTAGTCCTGTAAATGTGTAGTACCACCAGAGTAGTCCTGTAAATGTGTAGTACCACC